>NC_142806.1:62428080-62538080 GCF_049724085.1 Artemia sp. Qi Xiang Cuo | reverse complement strand
GTGTGTGTGTAATTTTTCGTGTGTGTGTGTGTAAGTTTTGTGTGTGTGTGTGTGTGTGTGTAAGTTTTTGTGAGTGTGAGTTTGTGTGTGTGTGTGTGAGTTTTTGAGTGTGTGTGTAAGTTTTTGTGTGTGTGTGTGTGTGTAATTTTTTGTGTGTCTAAGATTTTGTGTGTGTAATTTTTTACGTGTGTGTGCTAGTTTTAGAGTGTGTGTCTATAAGTTTTTGTGTGCATTTATTTTTTCGTGTGCTTGTGTTAGTTTTTGTGTGTGTGTGTGTGTTTGTGTGTTTTTTTTGGTTTGTGTGTGTCATTTTGGGTTTGTGTTTGTATTTGTTAGTGTGTGTGTGTGTTAGTTTTTTTGTGTGTGTGTTAGTTTTTGTGCGTGTGTGTAAGTTTTTGTGTGTGTGTATGTTTTTGTGTGTCTAATCTATTGTGTTTTGTTATATGTTTTTTGTGTGTTTGTGTAAGTTTGTGTGTGTGTGTGTGTGTGTGTGTGTGTGTAAGTGTTTGTGTGTGTGTAAGTTTTTTGTGTGTGTGTGTGTAAGTTTGTGTGTGTGTGTGTGTGTGTGTGTGTAATTTTTTTTGTGTGTAAGTTTTTGAGTGTGTGTTTTAGTTTTAGTTTGTGTGTGTGTTATTTTTTTGTGTGTGTGTGTGTGTGTTTGTTATTTTTTGTGTGTGTGTGTGTGTGTGTTTTTTTGTGTGTGTGTGTGTGTGTGTGTAATTTTTTTTGTTTTTGTCATTTTCGGGGTGTGTGTGTGTGAGTTTTTTTTGTGTTCTTGTGTAAGTTTTTGTGTATGTGTGTGTTTGTGTGTGTGTGAGTTTTTGTGTGTGTGTAAGTTTTGGCGTGTGTGTGTGAGAGTTTTCGTGTTTGTGTGTGTGTGTAAGTTTGTGTGTGTGTGTGTGTGTGTAAGTTTTTGTGTGGATGTAAGTTTTTGTGTGCATGTAAGTTTTCGTGTGCATGTGTTAGTTTTTGTGTTTGTGTGTGTGTGTTTTTTTGTGTGTGTTTGTTTTTGTGTGTGTTTATTTTTTTGCGTGTGTGTGTATGTTTTCGTGTGTGTGTGTGTGTTAGTTTTGGTGTGGATGTTTATGTTTTTGTTTGTGTTTGTTTTGGGGTGTTTGTGTAAGTTTTCGTGTTTGTTTGTGTTAGTTTTGTGAGTGTGTGTGTGTGTAAGTTTTTTTGCGTGTGTGTGTGAGTTTTTTTTGTGTTCATTTGTAAGTTTTTGTGTGTGTGTGTGTGTGTGTGTGTAAGTTTGTGAGTGTGTTTCATTTTTTTATTTTTTGTGTGTTTGTTCGTTTGTTTGTGTGTGTTATTTTTGTGTGTGTGTGTGTAAGTTTTTGTGTGCATTTAAGTTTTTGTGTGCATGTAAGTTTTCGTGTGCTTCCCAAATCATAAGTTTCAGACAACACACTCCTATGAGTGGCTAAGAAATCTAGCTCAGAAAAGTCAAAAATAGCAAATTAACCATCCCAAATCATAGGTTTCAGTCAACACACACCTACGAATGGCTATGAAATCCTGCTCAGAAAAGTCAAAAAATATCAACCCACACACCCCCAAATCATAGGTTTCAGACATCACACACCTACGAAAGACTAAGAAATCTGGTTATGAAAAGTCAGAAATAGCAAATTACATATCCCAAATCATAGGTTTCAGACAAAACTCACCTATGAACGTCTAAGAAACCTAGCTAAAAAAAGTCAAAAATAGCAAACTAGTCATCCCAAACTATATTTTTCAGACAACAAACAGCTATGAAAGTATAATAAATCCAGCTCATAAATGTCAAAATTAGCAATCCACCCACCCCAAATCATAGGTTTCAGACACTACACACCTATGAAAGACTAAGAAATCCAACTCAGAAAAGCCTGAAATAGCAACCCACACATCCCAAATCATAGGTTTCAGACACCACACACCTACGAAAGACTAAGAAATCCGGTTATGAAAAGTCGGAAATAGCAAATTACACATCCCACACTATTGGTTTCAGACAACATTCACCTACGAAATACTAGAAAACCTTAGCTCAGAAAAGCCTGAAATAGCAAACTACACATCCCAAATCATAATGTTCTGACAACACATACATATGAAAGGCTAAGAAACCTAGCTCAAAACAGTCTAAAATAGCAAACTACACATCCCAAATCATAGGTTTCAGTCACTACACACCTATAAAAAGACTAAGAAATCCAACTCAGAAAAGCCCGAAATAGTAATTTACATATCCCAAATTATAAGTTTTAGACAGCATTAACATACGAAATACTAAGAAACCTTAGCTCAGAAAAGTCTGAAATAGCCAACTATTCATCCCATACTTAAAGTTTCAGACATCAAACACTTATGAGGGACTAAGAACCCTACCTCTGAAAAGTCCAGAAAGCAAACTACACCTTCCAAGTCATAATTTTCTGAAAGGACACACATATGATAGGCTAAGAAATCTAGCTCAGAAAAGTCAAAAATAGCAAATTAACCATCCCAAATCATAGGTTTCAGTCAACACACACCTACGAATGGCTAAGAAATCCAGCTCAGAAAAGTCAAAAAAATAGCAACCCACACATCCCAAATCATAGGTTTCAGACACCACACACCTACGAAAGACTAAGAAATCCGGTTATGAAAAGTCGGAAATAGCAAATTACATATCCCAAATCATAGGTTTCAGACAACACTCACCTATGAAAGGCTAAGAAACCTAGCTCAGAAAAGTCAAAAATAGCAAACTAGTCATCCCAAACAATAGGTTTCAGACAACAATCACCAAAGAAATGCTACGAAATCCAGCTCAGAAATGACAATAGTAGCAAACCAACCATCCCAAATCATAGGTTTAATACAACACACACCTGTGAAAGACTAAGAAATCCAGCTCAGAAAAGTCAAAAATAGCAAACTACATATCCCAAATCATAGGTTTCAGACAACACACACCTATGAAATACTAAGAAACCCAGCTCAGAACAGTCAAAAATAGCAAACTATTCATCCCAAACTATTGGTTTCAGACAACATTCACCTACGAAATACTAGAAAACCTTAGCTCAGAAAAGCCTGAAATAGCAAACTATACATCCCAAATCATAGTTTTCTGACAACGCAGACCTATTAATGGATAAGAAATACAGAACATAACATTATAAAATAGCATTCGACACATCCCATATCATAGGTTTCATACAAAACAAAACTATAAAAGACTAAGAAATCCAGCTCGGAAAAGTCAAAAATAGCAAACTACATATCCCAAATCATAAGTTTCAGTCAACATACACCAACGAAAGGCTAAGAAACCTAGCTCATAAAAGCCTGAAATAGCAAACTACTCATCCCAAACTATTGGTTTCAGACAACATTCACCTAGGAAATACTAGGAAACCTTAGCTCAGAAAAGCCTGAAGTAGCAAACTACACATCCCAAATCATAGTTTTCAGACAACACACATCAACGAAAGACGGGTGCTCGGGGAGAGCCTTTGAGGGTCTGTGGGTCCCTTGACGGTCGGTGGTCCTTTGGGAGCTCGGGGGACCTTTGGGGACCGGGGGATGGGCTTTGGGGGTCCGGGGATGGCATTTGGGGGTCTGGGTGGGCCTTTGGGGGTCTGGGGGGCACTTGCGGACCGATTGGTCCTTTGGGAGCCCGGTGGACCTTTGGGGGCCGGGGGAGGGCCTTTGGAGGTCCGGGGAGCCAGTTGGGAGCCTGGGGGACATTTGGGGACCGGTGGAGGGCCTTTGGGACCCTGTTGGTCTTTTGGGAACTCGATGGGCCTTTGGGGGGCCTGGGGATGGCAGTTGAGGGTCTGGGGTGGGCCTTTGGGGGCGCCGGTGGCCCTTTGGGAGCTTGGGGGACCTTTGAGTGTCCGGGGGGGCAGTTGGGGGCCTGGGGGACATTTGGGGACCGGTGGAGGGCCTTTGGAAGCTTGGGGGTTTTGAGGACAGGGGGCTTCCTTCGGGGTTGGGGTAGGAGGATTGGAACCCTTTGGGGTTGGGTTAGAGGACCTCACAACACTGTTCAAATGAAACTTGTGTATTATAACGACCACAGAGTCTCACCTTAATTCTCTTCTAAAATCTCTTCAAAAATCTTCTTTTAAAATGTCTCTATCTGTTTCGCCGAAATAGTTCCAAAACCTGTCTAAAACGGTTTCGCCCAAATAATCACTAAACGCAAATTCAGCGTGTTCCTCTGTTATTGGCATCTCTGCGCTAACGCATTTCAAATTAATAGGAAACCTTTTCGCGCGCTAAAACAATTCATCGCTAAGATGTTTCTTGCCTAATTGTTTCCATGGCCTTTGGTTATTAATATCATTTGGAGTTCGACCAGTAGAACTGTTCCCGAGGCAAATACATTAATGATTTGAATCTATTCCTGGAGAAATGTTTCTAGGCGAAAATTTTTAAAGTCTGACAGATGATGTCATTGATTGATTGATCTGTCAAGAAAGGGGAAATTAATTTGTTGTTTCTAAGGGGAATTATTGATTCACGATACTTGAATTGAGGTCGACAGCACAGGTGTTCCAAATTCCGGGAAAGTCATAACATTGGCGAGAGCAACAACAACAAATACTATTTCTGGACACCATGACATTTGCCTCGAGCATGTACATGACCAAAACAACAACAAATACTATTTCTGGACACCATGACATTCACGATCGATTACGCAATTAATTTCTCGGAAATTCATTTTCCCCTCGAGTCCTAGATCAATAACATTGTTCCCGTTAGAACTCAATGTGCGTGTGCAACCTTCGCCCCGGAGCTATTGCACATAAAAAAATCAAATAAATCGACCTTGGAAAAAGAGGTCATTGACCCCATTACGTAATCATTCTCCCTAGGGAGGCTATGCCCTTATTTGGAGCCCCGTCAGTATTCTATGCCCATATAAGGAGTCCCGTTTGTACCTCCTGACCCCTCTCTACTGACATTGGGAAAAAAATGAGCGTGGGAGGGGGCCTAGTTGCCCTCCATTTTTTGGTCACTTAAAAAGGGCACTAGAACTTTTAATTTCCGTTCCAATGAGCCCTCCCACGATATTCTAGGACCACTGGGTCGATACGATCGCCCCTGGGAAAAAAAACAAAACAAATAAACACGCATTCGTGATCTTTCTTCTGGCAAAAAATGCAAAATTCCACATTTTTGTAGATAGAAGCTTGAAACCTCTACAGCAGGGTTCTCTGATACGCTGAATATGATGGTAAAATTTTCATTAAGGTTCTATTACTCTTAGCGGGTCTTTCGCCCTTTTTTCGAAAATCAGCCAAATTTTCTAAGGCGCGTAACTTTTGATGGGTATAATTAAACTTAATGAAACTTATATATTTGAAATCAGCAATAAAACCTGATTCTTTGTATGTATCTATTGGTATCAAAATCCTGTTTTCTAGAGTTTCGGTTACCATTGTGCCGGGTCGCTCCTTACGTACAGTTCGTTACCACGAACTGTTTGATTTAATATAGATACTTAATTACAACCTCCAAAAGTATGTGCTGGCACTTTTTGATTCAAAAAGCTCCTTGCATTCGCTCCTTACTTTCCGTTAAAATAAACTTGTTTTTTTTTTAATTTAATTGTATCAAGAAGTGGGGGTTAAGAGCCCTACAATGGGTCGAAAATGTTGTCCGTAACTAGTTTTAAACTTAAAGCAGTAAGTCCTGAGACCAAGAGGAATAAATAAAACTTGTTCGGGGGTACAGTCCGTTTAAAGAATTGACCACAGAGAGAGCCAAAAACCTCTTTTACCGGCCGGCCTGAGACTTGTATCCTTAAGTCTGTCACTAATGGGTTTCTAATACAGAAGAAAACATAGAAAGAACATACTGGGTCCCCAAAAAACAGGGCCTAACAAAGGACTAGAAAAATACTAGGAAACCTTTCACTCTGGTTACTTCGTGTGGAAGGGGTGGTCTTAGAAGTTTTTGAGGAGGCTCCTCTAGTCAGAAATTAAAAATTCCGGTGACCTTTTTAATAATTGAAAGTTATCGGATGAAATTTCGACTCACTCATTGCATTTTTCTGCTACCCAGTCTCCCCATAGCCCCCGGGGGTGATCGGGGGGGGGGCTATCCCTCGATATTAAATCGAATTTCAACATCGTTTTTTTTCAGAAACGCCCAGAGGTTTAACAGTATAACTTCAGAGTCGTACATAATCCAAATCCCCAAGGGACAATGCCCCTGTAAAACGTAAAATATATGTTGTTTGTAGTTAGATTTTAGCAGAAAAGCTGGCCGTACTTACTCTTGGTAGTCCAATCAGCCAGGAAATCTTAGGGATCTATCTCTATGCCGAAATTCCCACAGTTCCTCGAGACACACTTTGGAAAAGACACTTGTATCTAAGTAAGTCAAATAACACTTTGTGCACCCGAGTTTCAAATTACCTGCAGCAACTCAAGTGTAGTCTGTGGAATTGATTTGGGACTTTCAGGGAGTTCATGGGGGGCTAGTGGTCCTCGAATTTTGATATGAATGATACAAAGAGGTAGGTTAAATGACTCTATGTGTGCCTAAACCATCGGAATAACAAATCTATAATATTTCGAGAACAACTTTGGTGATGAGGCTGAAACTTGTTGGGGAAGGGAAGGAGGAAAGTGGGATAAGAAAACTAAAAACTATTTGTTCAGTTAAGAAGAGGTGAATTTTTCTGTGCTTAGTAGGGAGTATGGCGAAATTAGTATCAATTTTAATGCTTCAAAGAGTGAGGTACTTACTTTCGGCAAATTTGTTGGTGATGTTGGATGGGTACAGTTAGGACATCAGGGTGTTCATTTATCTGCTTGTATTAAGTATCTCGGTCTTCCGATAGGGGATAGTGTAAAACCCACAAGGACTCTCCTTATCTCTCATCTCAGTGAGAAACTTAGAAAAGCGTTTAGTGCGCTAGTTTGCTGTAAAGCTTGCTATAGCATGCGTATTCTCGCCCGTGTCTACAACGCTTTTGCTATTCCTCATGTCCTCGCATTGACTTCATTTTGGAATATGTTTACGGCAACTGATAAAAAGACTATTAGATCCATATATTTTTTGTTTCGCGAAATTTCTCTTGTGTATACACCTATGGGCTAGAAACGAAAGACTAGTGTCAGCCTACGGGTTAACTGAGCCACGAGCCACTATCCGTGGCAGAGCAGCGTCGCGGTCGCTATTTTTCTAGGCTTGATAGGCCGAACAGCCTCCATCCTGCTATGTGTTGGTCGAAATATTGAATCTATTCTCGGTAGTATAGTTTTTTTTTGTGATTGTGTTCTTTTTTCTTTTATTTTTTGTTGTTTTGTTTTGTTTATTTTCATTTTACTCCTTATATATATATATATATATATATATATATATATATATAAAAAAAAAAAAAATATATATATATATATATATATATATATATATATATATATATATATATATATATATATATATATATATATATATATATATATAATTTGAGTCCTATATAAAAAAATAAGTTCTTCGCAGGCCTATTTCAATTGAAAATGAATATGTATCAGTATAAACCATTTCTTCATACTTACTTTTAAACTTCTGAACAAACTGTTGGATGCTTTTAAAGCAGTTTCCGCATTTTTTGTTCTTTCTGTTGAGAAATTGTAAGATGCTTCCTCCTTCGACAGCTTCAATCGCAGTTCATTGACCTGAAAAATGTTTGGTGTTAGTTTTGGCATATGAAGCAAATTAATAAGTATATTTGTCAATTATTATATTGTTTTTCATCAATCATGTTTGTAATGGACACGTGCTTTTGGACAAGTATCCTCATCCGCCGAAACAATTTTAAGTTTTCAAGTAATTTGTTGAATATTTGTTTCTTGAAGTTATCCTCCCACCCCTCACCCAAAATATCCAAAATACGTGGCTATTTTTGATCAATGAAATCTGAAACCATAAGCTAGAGGTCCGAATCAGTATGTGTTTCCTTTCGCCAGACAATGGACTCTTATTGGTCTAGTGTGATTTGATATATATATATATATACATATATATATATATATATATATATATATATATATATATATATATATATATATATATATATATATATATATATATATATATATATATATATATATATATATATATATATATATAAATATATATATATATATATATATATATATATATATATATATATATATATATATATGATGTTTCTATTTACCCTCATAATAAAGGCGTAGACCAGGAATATTCCCGGAAATGAAAAAGGATTAGATAGGCCTACTCGTATTACTTGTACCCCCACCCTTCTATAGAAATAACTCTATATCTATCTGAAGGTCTAATGAGGGTTATTACTTTATAATACGCAAAAACATTCTTCTTAACCCAAATTGAAAGCGCTTCCATTATATTTTACTGTCAAAACCGTGGGTGACATTTATCAAGTTTTCTTGCCACTAGATTCACCTTGCTTTCTTATGCCTACAAAAATAAATTACCGAAAGCGCTGGACAACCTGTGCAGAAAGTTGTGAAACCATTGTGCATTCATCGCTAAGAGGCTGCAATCCCTCGCCCAGTTTTAGGACTTCTCCAACGTAAATGGGTCTAAAATTTTACCTCCCCCCCCCCCGGTGAGACTAGATGGATATCGTTACACTATTGTTTGAAAAAAATTCTTTGCTTTTGGAAGACTCTGAAACTGTATTTATCTTGCCTTCGAGGACCCTACATATGGGCACGATCTAGCATTGAATACTTTTCAGAACCCCCTGATGAAAGTGACGATATTGTTAATGGCCTACGTACTGAGTTTGATGACAGAATCCAATACTTTGTTCCAAACTGATGCTCCTGTGTTCCATGTGTGGAAAGTTGAAACCAAAAAGCTTACAAAAACTTGGTGCTAGAACTTCACGGCGGGGAAGAACGTCAAAGAGAAAGAAATGTTTGTGAACCCCGAAGACAGCTCGAAGTATTTGTGTCTGAAAATCTTTTATTTAGAGTTTGGTGCCTCGGAAGACATAGACCTATTGGTAAATGAGAAAGCGAGGAAAGGAGCACTGAAGACAAAACCAACAATCTATGTATCGGCTTGTGAATTTTACAAGGAAGCAATGATACAAATTCAAAACAGTTTTTTCCAGCGATTGGAAATCGAGAGTTCTAGTGCCCTTTTTAAGGGTCAAAAGTGATTAGAAGGCAACTAACACCCCTTCCACGCCCACCGTTTCCCCAAACACTTCCAATCAAAATTTTCAGATAGCCATTTTCTTCTACGTAGTTGATTTCTAGATAGAAATTATGTTTTTAGGAGGACACTCTCTCCAGATCCCTCAGGACAAGGGTTGTAGGTTATGCCTTGGGGGCATATAAGCTTTTTACAGAAAGTTTTGTCGTAGAAACTTCAAAAAGGGCTCATTCCATTGGAAATTCAAAGGGCTAGTGCTCTTTTTAATAGTCAAAAGTTATTGGAAGGCAACTAACCCCCCCTCTCACACCCACCTTTACCCCAAACACATCCAATAAAAATTTTGAGATAACTATTTTGTTCAACGTAGTTGCAAATTGTGTAAACTAGGTCCTTGAGGATGACAGCCCCTCACAGCCCTCAGGACAAATGTTCTAAGTTATGACCTGGGGGCATATAGGGTTTTTTATGGAAAGCAGTGTCGTGAAAACTTCAAAAAGTCTCATTCGACTGGAAATTTAAATGTCTAGTGCCTTTTTTAATAGTCGATAGTGATTGGAAGGCACCTAACAACCCTTCCGAGCCCACTATTTCCGCAAACACATCCAATCAAAATTTTGAGATAGCCATTTTGTTCAACGTAGTTGAATGTTCTGAAAATTATATCTTTGAGCAGGACACTGCACCACAGTCTTCAGGGGAAGGGTTATAAGTTATATCTTGGGGGCATATATGGTTCTTGTGGAATATGGAAGGAATTCTCGTATAAACTTCAGAGAGGGCTCATTTAACTGGAAATTGAAAGTTCTAGTTTACTTTTTAAGCGTCAAAAGATATTTGATGGTAACCAGCCTCTTGTTTCCCAAATACATGCGATAACAATTTTGAGATAGCTAAATAGTTTAAAGATCATATAACAAAAGCTCCGGTTTCGAAACAACCCCCCAGGGCCCGGGGGTAGGCTTTGTAAGTTATGCCCTGGGGCCAAATATGGTTCTTATGGAAGGGATACTCGTGTAAACTTCAAAGAGGGCTCATTTGATTCGAAATTGAAAGTTCTAGTTCAGTTTTGGAGAGTGAAAAAATTGAAAGTTCTAGTTCAGTTTTAGAGAGTGAAAAGAGATTGGAGGGCAACTAGCCCCCTCCTCCCTCAGCGCCCCTATTCCTCCAAATGCATCCGATAAAAATTGTGAGATAGCCATACAAAACATAGCCATACAAAACATAGCCACAAAAAACGACAGAACAAAAACTTTTGTCTCAAATCAGAATGGAACATGTTATCATTAGCACTATCATCTTTTTGAAACCATTTTGAAAAAGTTCATCACCTGCTTCATCCAGTGATGAAGTTCTGCTACCATCATCTTTTAACACATGAGCCGGCTGAATACATCCGCCACCTGACTGACATATCTTATGAATAGTTTGCCATGGATCTAAGCTAGCTCTTTCTTCACAAAACTTTTTCCAATCTTCTCTCTTAGCTCTTACAATTTCATATTTATAATCTCTAAGGAAATTTTTCATATTTACTGCACTTTCTAAATCATCAGAAATTTTATAAATTCTCACATTCCTTCTATAGTCTCGCCTTAATCTTGTCATTCTGGAGTCCAACACCTTGAATAATTTTTTTATCTTTTACTACCAAGAACTGGGGTCAAATCAGCAGTGGTATCAGGAAACAATATTCCAAAACTTTAAACCTCTACCTCTAATTCTTGCGTGGATGCCGCAGGAAGCGAATACACATCATCTATTCTGTTACGTAAAACTGAACTAAATATTCCCATAACTGTTTTACCGTAATCGTACTTTTGAGGGAAAGTTTATACGCCTTTTGCAACATCTAACACTATTTCAAAAGAAATACACAAATGATCAGTAAGTGACAGGGAATAGGAAAGAACCTTCCATTCCTTAACAAACTGAACTAGATTATAACCTACAGCTGTGACATCTGGGCTAGAAGAGCTGCATAATACGTCGGCATATTTTGCTTATTTATTACAACTAAGTTCTTATTGGAAAGACGAACTTCTACTTCTTTTCCTCTTCTATCACTGTTGCAACTCGTCATCCAAATCGGGCTTTTAGCATTAAAGTCACCACCAACAACATGATTACTATGCTTGCTTAACCCATCGGGCACAGCTAATACATCAGATACTGACTGAATTGACGGGGCACAATATATTGGCTAAACAACAACTTTATGACTTGGCAAATAAATAGACAGATTTACACATTCATTAGATGAATCATCAACACTAATATCTGCAGGAAAATATTTTAACTAAAACAGCTGCAAAAAAAACCTCTTATCGTAATCAATTTTTGAAAAACAACCATAGTCTCTTGGAATGCACAAAAGTTTTCCCAACTTTTTAACATAGGGTTCATGCAACAGAACAACATCTGGCTTTCTTTTTGTAAGGGTTTGTTGTAATTGCACCGCTGCATGGAAAGAATGCTGCAAGTTAATCTGGATGAAAGACAATGATTTATTCACATCGATTTACACTGCCTGATTGCAACATTGTTCTTCATAAAGAATTCAGTCTTTCAGTTTTGCTATAATCTTTTGTGCAGCTGGGCACTTTTTAATTTCGTATAACGCATGCAGGCTTCCATTGGTCTTCCATGGTGCTTCCGGGCTTCCATGGTGACAGGCATTGCACGATGGCGGACCAGAAAACGATGTATGGCTATCATCAAATGAATGGTTATGCATACAAAAAGAGCAATTCTGCATACCTCTGTACTCAGCTTTTCGGTGGTCATAATGGCAGCATTTAACCACACTTTATGACGAACACATAGTCATCACAGCGCTTCATCAAGAAACCGAGCTTTTGATGACCGTATAGCAGGATGGACTTTCGGAGTTTTGGGGTAACTTCAAGTACGACGTTAAAAATGTTTCTATCTTCCCTCAATATTGTGACAACTTTCAGTAGCTCACCTTAATCAACCATGTCTTTAACATAATCTTTACTTCGCAAGAACTCTGTGCCGAACGAATCGGCATCTTCACACTCTGTGATGTCATACATGATTGTTCCCGGCATCTTTTTCTTCACTTGCACAGCTTTATACTTTGTCACGTCTACTTTCTTGTTAAATGCAGAAAGTGCCTCTTCTATATCTGACTCTGAACCCAGTTAAAGCATAATTTTTCCCTTCTTCGCTGGTACTGTCTTTTTCACAGCAAAGTTTTCGCTGTCTTCATCAACAGTCCGAAAAAAACTTTTGCTCAGCTTTCCTAAATCATTCCGATCCAGGTGTTTATCACTATTTTTGTTAGATTCCACGGGTTCCAGAATGACCGAATAAACACTTGGGCCACGTACTGCCGATGCAAACGAACGGGGCGAGACCGCAGTTGACTGTGCAACCCCAAACACAGAAATCGACGTTTTGTTCAGGTCACCAATGCGTTCTTGCACTTTTGAAATTGTTTGCAGATGGCGATTCTCGTGACGAAGTAGTTCTGAGTTCTCTTCAATAAAATTCTGATTTAGGACGAAAATCCAGTCGCATGTTTCTTTGACATTGTCTTTCCCGCCAGGGACTTTTTTACATGTCCGAAAACTTCTTTCAGAAGTCCTTATAACACAGCGACACATTTTTGTTGTTCGACAAGACATAGAGTTTCGTCATCATTTTGACTAGGCGCATCAATGCGAGTTACCTATTGTTACTTTGATGTTTTCATTTACTGATTTACGGGGCAACTTTGATTTACAGGGCAAAGGCTGTAAGTTATGCAAGTTACCTATTGTTGCTTTGTTTACTTTGATACTGTGTTTACTTTGATACTTTGTTTACTTTGATACTGTGTTTACTTGTTACTGTGTTTACTTTGTACTGTATTAACTTTGATATTGTATTTACTTTGATACTGTGTTTACTTTGATAGTCTGAATAGTCCACTTATGCACAATTAGAGAAGAACTCCTAGAGTTCAGTTTTACTAAGTAACGCCGTAAGTTTTTGCTCTCCTTCCCTTGATTTCTTAGTAATCACCTTATTGTCTCTGGTGTCCATCGGGGTCCTGCCCCTCCCCTGTGAGAGTCCATGGAACTTACTCGGAAATAGAAAACACAAAAGACAAGCATACACTTATCTTTGATACAATCTTCCAAGCGTTGGAAATAAGGAAGGACTAAAGTCTTAATAAATGTTCCAGGAGCACAATGTAGTCTCTGGATATGTTCCTGAAAGTTTCATTCAACTAATTAGCGACTCTTTAAAATAGTGAAAAGCCCATGATCTGGATACATAACGAAAGTCTTACACATGACTCACTCAGCTAATTATTAAGATAATACACCTAGAATTTAACTGGTCGTAATTCAGAAGTTACATGCAGTGGGCCATGGCAATTACTGAAAAATTTCTCTTTCCCCGTTTTCACAAAATCTTACCTCGTTTGGCTTCAGTACAGTGATGACGAGGCAACGATTGGAGCCATAGCAACCAAAGTAACTGTTAGAGATTAGGATCAAGCCATCACCCTTAGAAGCCAATTAAGACAGTTACAAATCCCGAAAATCCAAATTACAAACTGATTAAACTTAAAACGAAGAAAATGAAACTTGCGCTATGGGATAGGTTAGGAAAATTTGAAGAAAAACCAGAAAATACTTCTTTAAAAATATATTAGAAAACCCAAATAATTTGCACGTTTGCTCATTTTCTAAGCGTACTAATAATTGGTGGTACTAAATCTAAGGCTACTTATATTCCAAATGCTGCTTCATTTGGGGGTGATTTTGGTGCAAAAAAAAAATATTCGGTTAAAGGAGAACTTTATCTTGAATTGAAGGGGGATAAACAGTGGTTTGACATTGGTTAATTAGGGTCTTCGCATTGCTTAAATGTAAAGATGGCCGGCTGATGTGAAAGAAACATTATAAAACAAAAAGAGTAGTACTTATTTCTTATTTTATGTTTTTTGAATATAATGGCTGTTAATATAACAAGGCAACCCCCCTAGTGGACCGATATATGGTCCTAATAATAATGTGTATCTTCGTTGTATTGATCCTTTGGTATGTAATCTTCCTTGTTAATACCGGTTTGCTACGTTCTTGACTCGTTGAAATGTAGTATCATTTGAATGATTCATTCCGGTATTAGACAAAAAATTATTTGAACTGATTAAAAAATATAAATAACAATGGAAGCAAATATTATAATCTGACTAATAGAAATAAGTTGCATATCATAAAATGAGAATATTTTTGTTTAAGTTTTCTATTATTTTTATAAATATCTAAAGGCTAAATCTAAGACCATCAGAGAAGGGTGTGGGGTGTATCGTCAAAAAATGACCATAGAATTTGGAAAGCGGATGCTCCTTCATTATTCAGAACACACTCCAGCAGTGGAAGTTCGATTATTCCTAATGAAACATAGCAAAATATTATGAAAATATAATACTTTAGCTTTAGAAAATTTATTAGAAAATAAATTTAATACTTTAGAAAATATAATTTTATATAAATAATAATATAATTTTGGCTATATATTTGCGCATAAGGGAGGTGTGGGGTTAAAGTAACCTAACTTAACCTAACCTTACCCCCACCCCTCCTAATGTGCCAATATTTAGCCCAAATTGTACAAGTCCAATGCATTCTGTCACCTTGTCTGTCATTTTTTATTCTGTCCCGTACAGGAGTGCCGGAAAGAGCATAAAATTTGGGCCCTAATGATAGCAGGCCTACTTTTTTGCTGTATGCTTTCTTTAGAGGAGCCATCCAGCTGCTCATTCATTTCTTATTGGTTTACATAAGGTCAATGAATTTTAAACGTGCTTGTGATTGGTGCACTATCTTGAAGCTGACCACCCATAGACTATTTCACATTTTTACGCTGAAAAAAAACTTACGTTATGGAATGACAATGTGAAGGCACTCAAATCTTGGTCAATAGGTCAGATAATTACACCGGATGTAATGTCAAAAACCTACCTCAGCCTGTAACTTCCTATTTTCAAAATTAGCCAATGGCAGATTAAAAGGGCTGTTTTTAAAAGATTCTAATTCCATTTTTCAAAAAATACTATCCAGCTTTGTTGAGTTTACACGAAACTGTTGAAACGTTACCTTGACGACCATTAGTTATGATGAAGCGAGTCCCCGACGACCAAACAAAATACAAGATAAGATTTATTCTTCGTTAGATACACATACAATATTACTAGCTATCTTTATGATGCAGCCGTCTTCTCAAAGTTTTAAATTAAAAAAAAAGTAAGGAGCAACATTGAAACTTGAAACAAACAGAAATTATTACGTATATGAGGGGGTACGCCCCATCGTCAATACCTCGCTCTTTACGCTAAAACTTGAATTTCGTTCCAATTCTATAAAAATGACCCCTGAATAACAAAAAAAAGTAAAGGTAAAGACTACGGCATTGGACTTTACATTCCCAACCGGTGGTGCTGATATCCGTTTCTTGGCCCTTCAGCCAGGAAGTGCAATGGGGGTTGGGGGGCCAACCATCCTATGCTTGCGTACACCCTTCCTGTTTACCTTCCCCAGATTTCTCCAGGTACCTATTTAGAGCTGGGTCGACTCAGGCTGAGCTTACAGATTCACGCCACTGATCCCCGTCCCAAGCCAAATAATTGGGTACACTAGGATTCGAACCCTCTCCCTCTCGGACAAAGGGTCCTAAATCCAGTTCACCAATCCACTCCTGAATAACAAAGGCCGTTTAATTAGAATAAATAGCTCTTTAAAAAGCGCTAAGAAAACTTTAGCACAAAGATAAAGGTATTGACGATGGGGCGGATCCGCACATATATGTAACAATTTCTGCTCGTTTTAAGTTTTAATGTTGCTCCTTACTTTCAGCTGAAAAAACTTGTTTTTTTATTTAATTTCTGATTGTCTTTTAAAATAATACTTGGAATCCAGCACCCCCTTCATGAACACTTATCTTCCCCCATGACAAATTTCTCCATGGAAAGATCCTCCCACGTAACACCCTCCCCACGACCCCCTACCACCAGAAACAATCCCCCTAAAAACGTCTATATTTCCCAATAACCAATACTATATGCAGACAATGGGCAAAGTTCATAACTTGCAGCCCTTTCCCGGGGACTGTGGGGTATTAAGTCATCCTCAAAGGCATAGTTGATAGATTTTTCGACTGTGCTGAACAAAATATCTATATAAAATTTTGATCGGATGACTTTGGGGAAAACACGAGCGTGGGAGGGGGCCTTGTTACCCTCCAATTTTTTTGGACACTTAAAAAGGGCTCTAAATCTTTCAATTTCCATTTGAATGAGCCCTCTTGCAATATTTTAGAACCACTAGGTCGATGCAATCACCCCTGAAAAAAAACCCGCATCCGTGATGTTTCTTCAGGCAAAAAAATACAAAATTCTACACTTTTGCAGACAGAAGTTTGACACCTCTACTGTAGGGTTTTCTCATAAGCTGAATCTGATAATGTGATTTTCGTTAATATTATATGATTTATAGGGTGCGTTTCCCCCTTTTTTCAAAAATAAGGCAAATTTTCTCAGGCTCGTAACTTTTTATAGGTAAGACTAAACCTGATGAAATTGTATATTGGATATCATCATAAAACTTTCATTCTTTTGATGTATCTATTTGTATCAAAATCCCGTTTTTTTTTTAGAGTTTCAGTTCCTATTGAGCCGGGTTGCTCCTTACTTACAGTTCGGTACCACGGACAGTTTGAAAAGCTTGTCCATGAATAAAACAAAATTTTAGTGTAAACAGCGAGGCGTTGAGGAGGTGACAGCCCCTTTCATATACGGAATAATTTCTGTTCGTTTTAACTTTTAATGTCGTTCCTTACTTTAAGTTAAAAAAAAACTTATTTTTAAAAATTTAATTTCTGAACGTGTTTGAATTAATGCAGGTTTGGTTTTGGCTCACCGTACATGAATAATTAAAACGAAATTTGTATATTAATTTCACTTTTTTTTGGCTAAATGGGTTTCTCGAAATTTTGTTCTGACGTAACTTACAAATTAACTTACGTAACGAACTTCTATATTCGTATGTTTTTATTACGTATATTAGGGAGTTTGTCCCCTTGTCAATACCTCGCTCTTTACGCCAAAGTTCAAATTTTGTTCGAATCACAAACCCCTGAACCACAAGGGCCGGTTAATTAGAATAGATAGCTCTTTTGATAGTACTAAAAAAAAACTTTAGCGTAAAGGGTGAAGTATTGACTAGAGGGCGATCCCCCTCATATACGTAATAATTTCTGTTGGTTTCATGGTTTAATGTTGCTCCTTACTTTCAGTCGAAAAAACTTGTTTTTTTATTTAATTTCCGATCGTTTTTCAAATAATGTTGGGAAATCTGGCGCCCCCTTCATAGAATGATATCTTCCCCCAAGGAAACTTCCTTCATGGAAAGATCCTACATCGTAACCCTCTCCTCTGACCCCCCCCCCCCCCCGCCTGCCAGAAAAAATCCCTCCTGAAACGTCTTTTCATTTACCATTAGCCAATACTATATGTAAACAATGGGCAAAGTTCATAACTTGCAGCCTTTCCCCCGGGAAATGTGGGGGATTATGTCATCCTCAAAGACATATTTATTAAACTTTCGACTATGCTGAACAAAATGGATATCTAAAAGTTTTAATTGGGTAACCTTTTGAAAAAATGAGCGTGGGAGGGGGCCAAGTTGCCCTCCAATTTTTTGACCACTTAAAAAGGGCACTAAAAATTTTCGTTTCCGTTCACGATATTCTAGGACTACTGGATCAATACGATCACCCCTGGGAAAAAAAAAACAAAAACAAACAAATAAACACGCATCCGTGATCTTTAATCTGGCAAAAAATACAAAAATACACATTTTTGCAGATAGGAGCTTGAAATTCTATACACGGGTTTTATGATACGCTGAATCTAATTGAGTGATTTTCATTAAAGTTCAATGACTTTTAGGGGTTGTTTCACCCTTTTTTCGAAAATACGCCAAATTTTCTGAGGCGCGTAACTTTTGATGGGTATAACTAAACTTAATGAAACTTATATATTTGAAAGCAGCATAACAATCTGATGCTATTGATGTATCTATGGGTATCAAAATTCAAGGTTTTAGAGTTTCGGTTACTATTAAGCCGGGTCGCTCCTTACTAGTAGGGGAGAGATACGGGAAAAAATGGTCGAACCAGGAAAAAATTGGTACAAAAATTATTTTTGCACCACTGTGTTCAGAAAAGAGAGCTCTACAACATATCAAAAATCTAAATCTCCATCCCGTTGCGAAATTCCCTTTTTTCACGTTTTTTGCGCCTATTTTACAGATATTTCCAGAATCCGAGAATGAGGAACCGTGAAAAGAAAAGTAGTTTATTGATGGTTTCCCTTTTAAGAAACGATTGTTTTTGTGCTCTTTTATTAGACATAAACATCACTTTTAATAATTTAAGTATTTTTTATTTTTATTTTTTTTTTTGTATGAAGTAAAAAAAAAAAAAAAATCAAGCGAGACACGATCACGGGGTATTTTTCGAAGAGGAGCACGAATTTTCGGTTCATTTTTCCCCATCTGAACAAATAGCCTACCGGCGTTCCGAATCCATTTCTTTTCCTACCGAGGTTTATTGGTGACGACATTTTCAACCAGCTGGAAAGTCCCTTCTGATATTCCCTTTCTGTTACACCATGCCTTGATCTTACACTCTTTTCGAAGTTGCTTCAGTCTGCTGAGCCTTGTAGAGCCACCTATCTGCAAAAAAACTCCTCAGATGGAAATTATTTTGGAGTCCGAGCAGAGATTTAACATAGGTGCGTTTTTGTTTGTTTGTCTTGCCGATGCTTTTGTAACGTAACTACCAGGAAGCGGAAAGGAATCGGAGGAAGGAAATATAGAAAGGAAAGAAGACTCTACGCTTGTCCTACCTCTCTTTTCTGACACATATTTTATCAGCGCCATCTGTCTGAAGAAAACTTAAGTACAGCAAACAAGTCACTAGAGTGCAGCACGGTCGACGCCGCTAGGTGGAACGAAAAAGCTATTTCTCTAGTGGAAGCGAGAGTACTACCGGCTATCGCCGGTCCCTTTCGCGGATGTGACTGTCAGATTTCCCTGGTCAAGAATCCTTAAAGCACCCATGATACTCGACGCCGGCCCTCAATAAGACTGACAGTTCATTTATTTTAGAAACCTATCTGAACTGGGGAGGGTTTAGCTACAGATTTTTCGGTTCAGAATCAGGGTTTTCGTAGTAACATTCACCGACAGCTCACTTATTCCCAGTTCTCTTTTTTAGATGGCTGAGACCGCAGTTTTATGTCCCCTTTGTGAACGTTCAATAGACACCTCAGAATCGTCGGTACTGGCAGAAAAAGGAGCTACGGCGATCAATGAAGCTAGCAAAACGAGAGGTACCAGCATCTCTGTCGAGGCAGGGAACCAAGTCCATGTTGCTTGCAGAAAGACGTTCACAAACAAAATATACCTGTCGAAAATTGAGAATGAGAGACGACGAACCTTGCAAGAAAAGACGGAAGCAGAAAAAGTGGTACTCCGATCACGGACTCTAAGTTTCAACTTCCAAGAGTGTTGCTTTTTACAAGGTTCGGACTAAAGACCTTGAAGAGAGCATAAAAGCAGTGTGCAAAAGCTGTGATGATGATTTGTCAAATAACGTTTTTTGACAAATATGTGCAGTGTCAGACCTGCACGCCGTTGATGCTATTTATCAAGCAACCTGTTCTTCTCTGCTGTAGTTAAATAAGAGCCTTCCAGCCACATTTTTGACGCAAGAACTTTTTGGAATACTCGATGATACTGAGCCAGATTAAAAACGTCCAAAAAGGGGGAGGCCAGGTCACGATGAAAGATATCAGGCGTTTTTGAAGCTGGCTACTTTTTTCGAAGAAAATGACGAAGAACAGTATACAGTCAGTGAACTTGTTGTTAAAATGGGAGAGCTTTTGAATGGGACAGAACTTAAACCCTACTCTAACAAGTACTTGAAGAGCAAGCTTCTGGAATATTTCAGTGACCAGCTAGTATTTGCAGACGGTAAGGCTGACGTGGTGACATTCAAAGAAAAAGCATCAGCGATACTCCAGAATTTTTATTACTTGGACAAAACCGATAACGAAGAGAGTGAGAAAATCAAGCTTATTAGAGCAGCAGCAAAGATTATCAAAAGTAATATCAAAGAACTGCCGGCACAGAAGGAATCATATATGACCGCAAAGCAGATTTCTTCTGGAGAACAGCTGGAAGGCTCTCTACCTGAGAGCCTAATGGTGTTCTTAGATGACATATTCGTTGGAACCGATATTTCCTTCAAAGTGCTTGCCATTGGCAAGTCCATCGTTCAAGCAGCTCACCCGCGTGTCCTCATTTGTCCACTGCAACTAGGCTTAGCAGTGCAACTGGATCACCCTTTCAAGTCCAGATTTCTTATTGACACTTTACACTGCCATGGATTCTGCTCCTCCTATGCTGAAGTCCAGAAATTTAAACGCTGTGCATCAGTCCATGATGAATCTAGCCTTGCAGGAGTTAACTCCACACATGCTGTGCAGCATGTAGCTGATAATGCAGATCACGATGTTTGCACGATGGACGGAAGAAACACTTTCCATGGGATGGCTCTGCTAGCAACAGTCACGCTCCTCTCATTAACAGCCGATCGCCCATTCCGAGAGTTGAAGTTTCAATAGATGAAGTGGCCCAAAAAGGAAAAATTCCAATCTACCCTTACCGCTTAAGTGAGACAGTGCTTTCAAATTATCAAATGCTCATGTCGTATTGACGGCTGTGATAGTGAAAAGTGTACCTGTAAGAAAAATGGACTTGAGTGTACTATAGCCTGCCGTACCTGTAAGGGAAGCTCGTGCAACAATTCGAAGTTTCAAGAAGAAGAACTTAGTGAAGAAGAATAACAGTTAACTGTGATGATGAAAAATCTAGTTCCTACATTTTTATGATGTGCAATTTTTATATATTTGAAAAATAAGATAAAAGCTTTTCTCTGAACACATTAAGTTAGAACCTACCTTGTCTCATGGTGTTTGGCGCTGAGGTGTTTCGTCATTCCTGTTTATTGTTGTTTAGTCTTTTTTTTTCTAAGCCTTTTGTTTACATAGCCAAATAGACTACAAGAACGACAAACTTATTCCGTAGTAGACCTTGATAAACGCTGGTAAGAGTTTTTTTCCCCAAAGACACAGTTTTTTTCCCCATTTTTTTTTTTTTGCTGATAAATATTTTTCTTTTGGTCGGGTAACGAAATGAGTATCAGAAATGAATTCAGAGCCAAAAGCTGATCTAAAAATATGTGTAAAACATTATAGTTTACGTTTTTAATTTTTTCCCGGTTTTTGAGAAAATAAATAAAAAAAAACATTAAAAAAAAATTTCGCATCGAGCTAGAGATTTAGATTTTTGATATGTTGTTAAGCATTTTTTTTCCGGTTCGGATGGTGAAGAAACCATTTCTGTACCAATTTTTTCCTGGTCAAAACTTATTTTTCTCCTACTATACTTACAGTTACCACGATTACCACGAACTGTTTGATAGCAACCGCACTATTGTTCTCAATCTGCTGTAAAATTCGGTTTCTCTGTGTACACTTGGAGATAATTAGCTAAGCCTGTGTAAGATAAACTACTATGCAGGAGTATTTTAATTAAATATTTAATAAATAGAGCTGGTTAGGTTAAGCTAGGTATTTAATATAATACATTCTGGACAGCCTGCTTTCCATAATTCTCTGTTGTAGTTTCATAATATTTAGGTATTTTTCATTATGATTAACCTAACTTCACTTCTTGAGTGTGGTAGCTATATTACGCAAGTGCCGAAAACTTATTATGGTAGTACCATATTTTACAGATGAAGGACGGCGTATTTTCAAATTTTCACTTATTGGCCATCTTTATAATGTTAAGTGGAAATCAGGTCGTCCCCAAATAAAGTAGAAAAAAGTCACAACGAAGAGTTTAAAGGAATTCCTAACTTTAAAGGCGGGTACAAAAAGCGTACAGCGTTGAACTTGGGGGAACGTGTGCAGCTGTGTTGGCCTCAGACAGCTTCGTACTGCAGAGGAGGATCTATAGCGAAATCGTGGGGGGCATAATGTGACGACGGCGCCAATAATTGACCAAATTGACAAATTCGTTTAAAAAAAATAGTGAAAAAAGAAAAAAAAGCTACAAGGAATTAGGGCCAGAAAAAATCTTAAGGGGCAGGGGTCTCCCCAAGCCCCCTAGATCTACCAATGTTGTAGTGCAATGAGTCGTTCGTACCAACAGAAGCTGCAGTAGAAGCAGTAGTAGTAAGTATATATGGAATTTGCTTGAAGCTATAGGAATCTCCATGTTATTTGCTTGAAGCTATAGGAATCTCCATGTTATTTGCCGAGACAATGGATTTGCTTGCCTTATGTTTTTTGGGGTCTTTCCAAGATATGTGCTATTTGCTTATGTCCCGTTGGTACCATTCCAAACGAGCGGGGATTCTTAACCTGTTCCTAAACATTTCAAAAAAGATAGCAGTATGAACGGGGATTCCCCACACAAGTTTGTTTCAACTCCAAGTTTTTCAACCAGACTGGTTTTTTCGAGCTGACACCTGTTTTTTAGGATTTGCGAGTAATTCGATGTGTTGTCAATTTAAAATAGTTAAGAAATAAAAAATTTAACAAGAAATGGCTGAAAAGTGTTTTGGGGGGAGATGGGTTGATTGTGTACCGTATAATACACAATTGATGTTTGAACAAGGTTGTCAGTTTGAAATAGAGTGTAACAAGGGTTTGTTAACTCAGGCAATTTGTTATAAATTTGGGACAACATAAATCTATGAAAATCGTTAATGATGATAGAATGATGTTGTGAGGTGACCTAGCTTTACCTCTCCGATGTGTTCTGTATAATACAAAAATGGTTTCAAACTTTTACCTTGAGCATCGATGCTGTTAGCAGAATTTCAAAAAGGATCGTTTATGATTGCTAGCGTATCTGATGAAATAATTTAGGTCGTATGATCAATTTAATTTTTTTTTAATTCAGTAGTTTTTCAGCAAGGACACTCGATATCCTAAAAGTGTTTGATTCAAACTTTTATCTTGAGAATCGATGTTGTTAGCAGAATTTCAAAAAAGGATCGTTTATGAGTGCTGGCGTATCTGATGAAATAATTTAGGTCGTATGATAAATTTAATTTTTTTTTTTTCAGTAGTTTTTCAGTAAGGACACTCGATATCCTAAAAGTGTCTGATTAAAACTTTTACCTTGAGAATCGATGTTGTTAGCAGAATTTCAAAAAGGATCGTTTATGAGTGCTGGCGGTTGCACGAGGGTTCAGTAGCACGGGGGTTCAGTTGTATGGAGTTTCGGTTATACAAGAGTTCAGTTACATGGGGAGTTCAGTTGCACGGGGGTTTAGTTAAATGAGGTTGAGTTGCACGGGGGTTGAGTTGCACGAGGGGTTCAGTTGCACGGGGGTTCCGTTACATGCGGGTTCAGTTACAAAGGGTTTAGTTAAATGTGGTTGAGTTGCACGGGGGGTTGGGCTGCACGAGGGTTCAGTTAAAGGGGGTTCAGTTGCACGGGGGTTTGAGTCATTTTTACGGGGTTTGAGAGACTCTGTTGTTTTATTGTGTATGATTTTTCTTTACTTGGTGGCCATTCAAAAAGCGAGAATTTCTGTTAAATAAATAATTCTTACACATTTTAAAATAGCTTTACAGGGTTTGAGAGACTCTGTTGTTTTATTCTTTGTGATTTTTTCTTTACTTGATGGCCATTAAAAAAGCGAGGATTTCTGTTAAATAAATAATTCTTATACATTTTAAAACAGCTTTACATGGTTTGAGAGACTCTGTTGTTTTATTCTGTGTGATTTTTTCTTTACTTGGTGGTCATTAAAAAAGTGACGATTTCTGTTAAATAAATAATGCTTATACATTCTAAAATAGCTTTACTGGGTTTGAGAGACTCTGTTGTTGTATTCTTTTTAATTTTTTATTTATTTGGATTCCACTAAAAAATCGAAGATCTATTTTAAATAAATTATTTCTTATAAATTTTAATTGAGATTTACGGGGTTTGAGAGACTCTTTTGTTTTATTCTGTGTGATTTTTTCTTTACTTGGTGGTCATTCAAAAAGCGAGGATTTCTGTTAAATAAATAATTCTTATACCTTTTAAAATAGCTTTACGGCGTTTGAGAGTCTCTGTTGTTTTATTCAGTGTGATTTTTTCTTTACTTAGTGGCCATTCAAAAAGCGAGGACTTCTGTTAAATAAATAATTCTTATACATTTTCAAATAGCTTTACGGGGTTTGAGAGACTCTGTTGTTTTATTCTGTGTGATTTTTTCTTTACTTGGTGACCATTCAAAAAGCAAGGATTTATGTTAAATAAATAATTCATATACATTTTAAAATAGCTTTACTGGGTTTGAGAGACTCTGTTGTTTTATTATGTGTGATTTTTTCTTTACTTGGAGGCCATTCAAAAAGCGAGGACTTCTGTTAAATAAATAATTCTTATACATTTTAAAATAGCTTTAAGGGGTTTTAGAGACTGTTGTCTTATTCCGTGTGATTTTTTCTTTACTTGGTGGCCATTCAAAAAGCTATTATTTGTGTTAAATTAATAAATGATATACCTTTTAAAATATCGGTACTGGGCTTGAGAGACTCTGACGATTTATTATTTGTGAGTTTTTCTTTACTTGGTGGTCATTCAAAAAACTAATATTGTTGTTCTATGAATAATTCTTGTACATTTTAAAATAGCTTTTTATGTCTTTCTGAACTTTCTGTGAGAGGCGGGGATAAGTATTTAGTTTAAATAATTCTAGGAGGAATTGAGTTTTGTACCATTAGTAAGATGTGATGTATTTGAAATACCAAAATAAAGTTCCTTTCTAAAGATAATTCCGATTCCTTATAATTAAGCTAAATCTAGTCGCAAAAATGAAAAGTCCTTAATCAGCATAAAAGAGAAATTGCATTTCTAGCTTCAGTCAGACAACGGCGCTAGTCGTTCGAATTTCGCTAAAATTATTTTAGAAGAAAAAAATGCAATGTATAAAATTTACAAGGAAGATTAAAAGGCGAAAATCTGTGTGAACTCCTGAATCATCTGAAAAATCTTTAAGAGAGTATTGGAAAAGGAGTCGCATCTTGGGGGCACGTGAGCCCATGGCAGGCAGTCCCTAGAGCGCAGGACGAAAGAACTGCGTTTGGGAGTGGGGTAATTGTGTTTTTTAATTTTAATATGAAGTCAGACTTAAGACGATTAGTACCGCAAATAATCTCGGTCACCATTTATTGTCATTGAAGTGACCCGTTGCTGTACAACTAAGCATGTAAGTTCAATAAATCTATTGTCTTTTTATATGTGTTTGTTTCTCTTGTATGTCTGAGTCTAGTCCGATAATAGGTAATTAGTTCGCCAGTCTCCAAGGTAAATGCTCCCAAAGGAATCTGATCTCCAGATAGCTCAAGAAAGAAGAAGCCACATTTGTATGTCTACATATTCAATTTTCTCTCATTAATTGAGAGCGGCGCCAGCCTAGTTGACACAATCTCCAGCGCTATAAGTGGCGCTATAGGAGAAATTTCTATCACCACAGTAGCGAATCTTCCCATTACCACGATATAAATTCTTTTATCGCTACAGTAAGATGTACCATGAGTAAGATGTGACGTATTTGAAATACCAAAATAAAGTTCCTTTCTAAAGATAATTCCAATTCCTTATAATTAAGCTAAATCTAGTCGCAAAAATGAAAAGTCCTTAATCAGAAAAAAGAGAAATTGCATTTCTAGCTTCAGTCAGACAACGGCGCTAGTCGTTCGAATTTCGCTAAGATAATTGTAGCAAAAAAAATGCAATGCATAAAATTTCCAAGGAAGTTTAAAAGGCAAAAAACTGTGTGAACTCCTGAATCATCTGAAAAATCTTTAAGAGATTATTGGACGAGGATTCGCGTCCTGGGGGCACGTGAGCCAATGGCAGGCAGTCCCTAGAGCGCAGGACGAAAGAACTGCGTTTGGGAGTGGGGTAAATGTGTTTTTTAATTTTAATATGAAGTCAGACTTAAGACGATTAGTACCGCAAATAATCTCGGTCACCATTTATTTGTCTTTGAAGTGACCCATTGCTGTACAACTAAGCATGTAAGTTCAATAAATCTATTGTCTTTTTATATGTGTTTGTTTCCCTTATATGTCTGAGTCTAGTCCGATAATAGGTAATTAGTTCGCCAGTCTCCAAGGTAAATGCTCACAAAGGAATCTGATCTCCAGATAGCTCAAGAAAGAAGAAGCCACATTTGTATGTCTACATATTCAATTTTCTCTCATTAATTGAGAGCGGCGCCAGCCTAGTTGACACAATCTCCAGCGCTATAAGTGGCGCTATAGGAGAAATCTCTATCACCACAGTAGCGAATCTTCCCATTACCACGATATAAATTCTTTTATCGCTACAAATGGCGTGTGTCGGAAATTGGAGGAAAACTGCGAACTAGTTAGGCTATTTAAACTTTGTAATTCAAATTTAATTTTTGGAAAGATACAGACATATAAGAAAATTGATTAGGCCTATAACCACTAGCCTACGATAGGAAACCCCTTATATCTCATAGGAGATAATAGCCTACCCCAAAAATAGGTTAAGTAAAATTTTAAGTTGATATAAACGCAAAAAAAATCATGGACGATCTAAATGAATTACTAATAGTGCAAAAGTTAGTCACAAAAATATAGAGATTGCAAAATCTATCCCGGAATACACTGGTCAATCAGATATTGACAAATTTAATATCCAATTGACCCAGTTTGTACAATTAACAAAAACAGACGTTGGAGCGTTAAAAGACATGCTCCTACTACGATTAAGAGGCCAGGCCTTAACCTTTCTAAAAACAGGTCGAGCATACCATAGGAAATAACGCCAACTTGCCAATAAATACGGTTGATGGCTTATTAAAAGCATTCAGAGAGATTTATAGAAACCAGTTCAATAAATAAATTAAAACATGGAGTAGTGAACTTTGATTTTTCACAAAATATAAGGGAATATCTGGATAATATACTCATGTCTGTAGAAGCAAAAGACGGAAGTGGTTCGAGTAAACTGTACTAATAAATAATAAAAACTCAATGTTTGCAATGAATACCCAAGAAACCAGAGCCATCACTAAGATAACCAACTCTTCAGACATTGAATCTTGATGTCCAAAAGGCCTAGATATACCTTGAAGTTGAGCCTATGTTTGATAATCAGAGTCCTACACAAATAAGCAACCTAGGCGACTCACACGCGAACCTACTCTTAAAGGGCGATCAGACATCCCCCAATTTCATTCCAAGGGATAACTCCCCAGTAGCACAAAGAAACAAAACGCCAGAACCCGCTAGTCAGAAAACAGTACGTTTTCAGCCCATTAACCCTACAATAATAAGGTGCTATAACTGCAATCGTGTCGGCCACATAGCAAGAGAGTGCCACTACGTCACCAATCCCATACCAAGAAATGCTGTCGATAATACGCAAAATTACGGTAACCATTTGTTCAGAAGAACAAATTTTAGCACCGGTCGTGCAATAGGCTATAGACAAAGGGGAGTGTGCTAATCAGTACATTATAATGCGTACCAACCAAATCTGTATAACCCTTTCCCCAACAGGCACATCAATTACCGGTCTGAAAACCCAAATACTCGCTAAGGCCAATATAATGCGAGACTGCAATATAAAATCATGAAAATTTGCCGATGAGAAATAAAAATTTTACAAGCCAACAGCACTGGCAAACAACGCCAGCAAACGGCACTGACACGAGACATCCACGTTACCATAATAATACATGGCGAAGACAGGCAGACATAAATCATTTGAATATGCTTACGGAACCTAGTATGTCTGAATATCTATTACAGGAACCGACAAATGAAATAAATCCTCAGGGAAACGCTTCAGGCCCCTCAGAAACATAATTTGGACCCCGAGGGTGCCAGGGATATTTAATAGGTCCAAAACAATACTAGTGCCTTCTTGTAGTGATATTATTAACAAGTTACCTATATTTAATGATTTTTATGTAGAAAACGTTTACTTTACGGCCTTAGTTGACAGTGGTGCTACTGTAAATATCATAAACTCTTGCGTATTTAATACGTTGCCTCTGCACATTAGGCGACAAAAGAACCCTAATAATCCCAATTTAACAAGTATTACAGGCCATAAATTAAATGCAAAAGGGTCAATTTGCCTAAACGTAAAAAGAGACAGCAAAACCTTCACGACAAATTTTAATTATATGTGTTAATCACCCATATGAGGCTCTTATAGGGGCAAATTTTCTAAGGTCCAATAGAATACTATTAGACGTAGCCAACGAGAAGTTATTAAACCCAGCCAAGGTAGGGGAAGAAATTTCTACCTTAAGAAATCGTAACAGAGGTTACGAAGACGACATAACAGTAAACAAAATTTCTAATGGTATAATGTCGAAGTATTTTGAACCTCATGTCTCGCAAAGACAGGGCATAATTGGAAATTTGTTCAATTATCCCGAGAGATATCGCAGAAATGAAGTAAATTTAAATAATGACAATATTGAATCTGCGAAAATAAAAATAGGAGATATGCTACAGTATAGATCAAATGAAATTAAGAAAATAGTGGAATTGTGGAAAAACATAGTAAAACCCAACGTGACGCCACAAGACGCCGCAATGGCGCAGCATAGCGCCAGCATGAATCTAATAAACAATGAAAATGAAGAAAAATAGTACGGATTTACGATAAGGAAAACAAAGTCCCTCCCAAAACAATGCACATAATCCAAATATCACAAATGATCGAGCCAGTAATTAGCAAATCAGAAATATGGTTTACGACACCGTCTGAAATACCTGAAAATCTGTTATGCGAGGAACAGATTATATATTATGACAAAGGGGAAGGTTTTATTTTGGTAACCAATAACCATGAAAACGATACAATTACAATTAAAAAAGGGACGTGTTTAGTCAAAATCGAGGTTTTAACGGAAAATCATTTAAATACATTGGAAAACTCTAAAAGAAACATAGTTAACTGTATTAAAACTTCAAATAACGAATATCCTTTGACTAAATCGAAATTTTTAAACAAATTTAAAATGGATCATATTACGCATATGTAACTTAAGAAAAAATTATGCTATTTATTATGTATTTTTATGGATGTATTTTCTGCATCTTAATATTATATCGGGCTTATTCCATTTTATAATCTTTATATTTTAACGACTGGTAATCCTATATCAAAACAGCCATATCGTGTACCATATAAGCACAAAGAGTGGTAAAAAAATAAAATCCATGAATTAGAAAGAAATAAAAGTATACGCCCAAGTATGAGCCCGTATAGTGCACCAGTGATCTTATTACCAAAAAAGAATTAAGATCTTAGACTCGTTGTAGATTATAGGGCTCTCAACAAACAAGTAGTTAGCAATAAATTTCCTCTACGAAGAATAGACGAAATTCTTAACTCAATTTCAAGCAAAAACAAAATTTTTACTTCTTTGGACCTTATCCAAGGCTACCACCAAGTGAAAATAGCCGGAAAAGATGTCCATAAAACAGCATTTTCAGCATCCGAATATGGATCTTATGAATACTTAAGGGTACCATTTGGTCTTAAAACAAGTTCAAGCGCGCTATGTAGACCCCTATTGCACCTGTTGAGAGGATTAAGGAATATAATTCATTTTGTTGATGATATTATATGCGTGGGGGAAAACACTGAGCAACACTTGGCAACTTTAGCTAAGGTGTTCGAGAAGTTCAGGCAAGGCAATTTAAAATGCCGATCTGAGAAAGTAAATTTATTTCAATCCAAAATTAAATTTTTAGGGATAGTAGTAACCCAGGGAAAGATATCCCCAGACCCTGATAAAATAAAATGTGTTGAAAACCTCAAGCCCCCCAGAACTATGAAAAAATTAAGGGGAATTTTAGGACTTACTGGCTACTTTAGAAAATTTGTACGCAATTATTCCCAAATTGCGAAACCCCTCACGGAATTAACCAAAGGAAACTCACATAATGTTACCTGGTCCCAGGAAGCTCAAACTTCCCTAGACCAACTCAAAAAGGCGCTCACTTCTGATCCAATTTTATCACTCCCTGATTTCGAAAACGGAAAATTCATCGTTACCACTGATGCTCGTTTAAAAGGCATAGGCGCAGTTCTTTCCCAAACAATCCCAGGAGAAAACCCTATCCATCTACAGGGAACACCTAAACAAATAGAAAAAGTTATATTCTATTCAAGTAAAACTTTATCGAAAGGCGAAAACAGCTATTCCACCACAAACTTAGAATTACTATCTATTATCTACCACCTGGACAAATTTAGACATTATTTAATTGGTAGAAAATTTATATTACGATCAGACAATAAAATCTTGCATTACCTGCGCAAATTAAAAAACCCAACGGGCATTCTAGCTAAATGTATTATGAAAATCCAAGACCTAGTTTATGAATTTGAAAATTTAAAGGGAAAACAAAACGCAGCTTGTGACTTTTTGAGTATATATCCAGAAAATGATCCGTCGGAAACTGAAGAAAATGAAGTTAATGCTATAAATGCTAAAAGCAAACAAGGATGCAAGCAAAACGAAGTAAAAGACGCAGTAAAAGAAAATAAGATCAACTATTATCCCTTATCGTTTGAAAATATAAAAAGAAAGCAAAAAAAGGACGAAATGTGTGTAGCACTAATTGATTATTTTGTGAATGATGAGGCGTTACCGGATAAATTCAAAACTCTTAGAAAAGAGATAGATAATTTTTACTACGACCTTGATGAAGAAATACTGTGTAGAATTGTGACTACTGAGACAAATAGAAACAAAACCTCGATAAGGCCTGTATTAACACAAAACTTGATAGGGCCTGCATTTGAATATTTTCATTCGGACACAGGTGGACATTTAGGAGTTATGAAAACGTTCCACAAGTTAAAACAATACTTTTACGTACACTCATCACTGACAAAGCTTAAAGAATTTGTAAGTACATGCGACGCATGTAATTTGAGAAAAATCGCCCCAGCTTATCCAAAGCCCCCAATGGGAAGGGTCCCAGTCGCAAAGTACCCCTTCGATATTATCTCATTTGACCTATACGGGACAAATGGAGGCTTACCTGTTTCTAGCAGAGGCCATACGTGTATTCTTTCGGTTGTAGATCATTTGTCCGGATTTACTCTTGAAAAAGCTATGCAAAATCAAGGTGAATAAGCCAAAAGTAAGGAATTAGCGAAATTATTTTTAAAATTTGGCATTACCAATAAAATCTTTAGCGACAACGGGAGCAATTTTGTTGCAAAAGTAACAAAAGATTTAATGATTTTCCTTAATATAGAGAAAATGATGACAGCGCCTTACCATCCAAAAGATAATGGAAAAATATAAAAAAGAAATAAAATATTTTCGAACGTTATAAGTATTTATACTAAAGACAATAGGAGCGACTGGGATAAATTCTTACCTTATTTAACCAACGTAAACAACACTGCTTATTCCTAAACAACCAGAAACAATCAATTTTATTTAATTTTTGGTCGATATTTTATAATCCCTTTTTATTATATTATTTAATCTCGTAAATATTATCACGACTCAGAAGATTATAAACAAGAATTCATAAATAGGATGAGGAAAACTTATAAAATAGTTAGGCAAGAATTGGAAAAATGTAAAATAAACCAAGAGCTAAGAAACCAACCCAAAGTTAAGGGGAATATAGATTTCAAAGTAGGAGACTTCGTTTACCTAAAGAACGAGGCGAAAACGGAAAGAAAAAAAATTTCAAACAAATATTCTGGACCGTACAGAATAGTCAAAAAGTACGATAATGAATATACCTTTAAAATGGAGAACCCCGATAGTGGAAAAACTTACAAGGCGCATGTTAGCCGAATAAAAAGAGCAAAATTTCCAGAGAGATGGATGTCACATCCCTCTTCTACTGAGTCGTCAGAATCGGAAAATGAACAACCTCTCTAAATACTGTCAAATATAACACAAAATAATTTTAAACAAGATTATTTTGAATATGAAAGTGATGAACACAACTTTTAAGAATTTTTAGCAATGGAAAATCTATCTGTCCCTGAGAAACAATTCCTCACACCCGTATTATTTCCTGACATTAAAACGCCAAAAAGTCCAAAAAGTTATTCATCGGCGAGCGCGGGAGATTTAGATTATACAATATCTCCAAAAACCCAATTTTTCCCCGATAGAATCTCGACCCCATGTCCCCCCAAAAGATTTCCAGACGATATGGTTTCCCCTACAACACCAATAGAAAGGCCCCTGTCCTTACAGGAAGAATTAAACAGAGCTGTAGAAACCCCCGGTATTACTGTAAAGAAAACACTCAAAGAGTTAATTAAAACAAACCTGCGAGAAGCTATGGATTTAATTAATTACCCATAAAAAAGAGTCAAAGTACATCGCCCGAGAATAAAACTCCCAAGGATGACCAGCAAGGTCAACATCATGGTATAACTGTGTCCAAAGTCAAACCTAAAAAGTGGACTTCATGGAGGGAAACCTTTGTGCAAAGAATGCCCCATCCCACTGAAGACTTGGCCTTCAAACAATGGAGGAACCCCACAAAAACTATTGATTCCTCACAAAGCTCTCAAGAATCTTTGAAATCCCCCGAGTTGAGAACTGAAGGCGAGGACTTAGAGAATAAACCTTCTACTTCCAGAGGAGTAGAAATTTACGAAGAAAGGGCAGGTGACACCTCAAAAAGTGCCACCTCTAAAAGTCCTAATCCGGATTCGTTGCAAACCAGTTCAGAAGAGTCTGATGGTGAATCGAAACCAAATAGTAGCAAAAGAAATAGGGAAATCAAGGCTGACCTCAGCAGCCGCGCACGGTAAAAACACGATATTAAAAGGGCAAGAGTTTTTTAAAAAAAAAAAAAAAAAATTTTACATTTTTTCTATACGCAACCCGAAACAGAAAAAACCATAAGAACCCCCGGAGAAAATCACAACACAGTCAGGTAGAACGGTTAAAAAACCTGACAGATGGAAATATCCCTAATTAACGTAAAGACAAATTTCAAAGATAATAAATTTAACACCATAATAAATTTAACAGTGTGCATTTAGAGTTAACCAAGTAAGGATTTGATTAAGTTTTGGATGTTTTATTTTTGTTAGTGTTATTTCTATGCCCTCTCAAAGGATAATAGAAAGGTTGGAACAGAAAATAACCAAAGGTAGGAAGCTAGTGGTCTACTGAGAACGACAAGTGGTGTTGGACCACGTCTTGTGGGACACCCGGGGAGGAACTCAAGGCCCATGATTGTTTTGTAATTTTTTTGTGTGTAAATGAACGTAGGAAGTGATATTTATCAGTCCTTCAAGTTTAAAAAATCCGTATTTTTATGCCAACCAGGGCCATTCAATACAATACTTAAAGATTGAATAGAAACTTCTGTGAGCTAGTTAAGTTTTCGTTTTTTGAATCAGAATGCTTTGAAAGAGAAACAGAGAGTTTACTTTCTTATAGCTCCAAAGAAAAAAAAAAAAAAGAGAGAAAAGCTTTTTAATTTAATTATGTTATTTCAATGATGTATTCTGTCCTACAGCTCTGTGTTAAACATTACTTCCAAAGAGAAACAGAGATATTAATGTCTTAAGCTCCTTGGCGAAAAATTTAATTTCATTAGTTTATGCCTATGGCGTATACAATAACAAAGAGATCACCCTTCTATAGTTCTATGACAAAAAAGTTCTTTAATTTCATTGGTTTATCCATGACATATCTTGTGCTCTAATTTCTGTCACATATTTTCACAAATCAGTCCCGTTATATCTTACTTACAATAACTCAGGTTCCTCTCGTATTTTATATGAAAAATTCACCCATGTCCTAACCAAGATGGATATTATCAAAAAAAAAAAAAGAAATTATTAGTACAGAAGCGTCTAATTATATGAAATATTTTATCTTAGTGCAGATTATAATTATTTTAGGCCTACCAGTGTAATTAAGTCCCGGAAGTTTGCTGATTCATGTGTTTCTTACTCAAGGAACATTATATTTCTTACTCGAGTAATACATGTATAAATAGCCAACTATTGGTAACTATAACTAAACAACCTATTGGTACGTTTATATGAAGAATTACACAGCGGATGTGAAATTATATCCCAATAATAATTCGTAAAATTTTAAAACCATTTAATCAGTTAAGATGTATGGATTGAAACCCTGTGTATGGCAAATGGCGACTACGTAAAATCCACAAGGAATTCCCTATGAATTTGAAGGTGTTTCTCGCTTAATGGATTCTAATAAGACTTTAATGTAATATTTATTTATTTAGTTCTGAAGTATTTGCTGAAACAATAGCCTTCTAAAAAGATATTGATGTCAGTTCTTCATTATGCTTACATTCTTTGCCAAGCATTAACTGGAATCTACGGAGGCAAGCATGAAAATCCTGCATCTAATGACCTTATTCGAAAAGCGAATATGAGGAACCAATGTTGACTTGCAATTACGGAAAAATCCTGAGACTAAGAACCTCTGCATTTCAGCCGTTAAACCCGGAGCCACATGAGAACGTCTAAGCCAAGAAATAGGGAAGACATCAGAAAACTAGTGGGTATAGAAGTCTCCACTAGTCCTTGTTATGTCTTATTCCGTCATTGTAGTATCGTTTGCGTAAAACCGTGTGGTTATGACGCTGCAACATGCATTTCTTATATAGCACGGACTTGCGTAAACAATGCAGGCATGAAAGATATTGTAAAAGTAGACCTCAAACTTAATAATGTAGGGTAAATTATGTTTATCTAATATCGATATTTTCGTTATCAAAACAAATTTGAAGAAATTTCTGTTTTAGATTTCCATTGTGAGTTCTAATATTAATGTATTTTTTTAATTCTGTCTCATAACTAAGAAATTATAACCCAATTAATGCGTGAATTATTGTATGTGTACTTAATTCAAAGAACATGTGATTCTGCCGCGTGGTTTTTATTACAGGAAAGTAAATGGACACTTTGGTCATTGAGTATTACAATAAGCTGCCCAGTACAGATACGACCCAGTAACATCTATTTTCATCATATCTCAACCAACGAAGAGTACTCACCATGACTCCAGGTAACTTCATCCCAGCTTCGTCTACGAAAACAACAGTTACCTTCGATCGTCGTTTCTTCGACTATGAACCATATTATGTATCAGGTAACACTATATTTGAACCTCAGTATCAAGTGGTTTAACGAACTATATAATCGCATAAACGCTGAGAAACCCATCGGCCAGTACAAGATATAAATACGTAGATATCGCTGTTGATACTCACTATGGAACCCATAATAATTTGACAGTATAGTGATGATATTTGAAGCTAAACTATATTAAACAATATTTAAAGTTAAATGATACTTAAAGACATTTGAATATATTTGAAGACGAAATTAAAGACAATTTTTTTTTTAATTCAGATTACTAAATATATCATAAACTGATAAACTATAATCGAATTTGAATTATATTTAAAGACATTCGAATATATTTGAAGAAGAATTTAAAGACAATTTGAAGCTTAATTCTGAGAACTCCATCGATCAGCACATGGTAAACAATATTTGAAGTTAAATGACACTTAAAGACATTTGAAGATATTTGAAGCAGAAATTAAAGACAATTTGAACTTTAACTCTGAGAACACCATCGAGCAGTACAAGATAAACGATATTTAACGATATTTGAAGTTAGATGATAGTTGAAGATATTTGAAGTTGAATTTAAAGACAATATATTAAGAGAGTCACTATAATATGACGACAACCCGTTTCAAAAGGCACAAATAAACAGTTTTACGCGATAATACATTCTCTATGTGCCTCAAAAATCCTAAAAATGATATGCTGAGAAGAAAAAAACGCCAGCCCAGAGAGTGGGAAGACATATTTTTCAGTCGATCATCTGAGCGAAATTTAACGGTCACTCTCAAGTTGACTATTAAGAAAAACTAACCGTGTGAAGATAGTTAAACTCGAACCGTTCAATGAAGAAAATATAACTCAATCGCTTCGAAATTTTTGCCACGACAAAAGGAGTGAAGGACAGTAATTTACAACAGAAGGGTGTAGTACACTAAGGACACGAAAGGTGATGAATAGATGTGAAGATAAATTTGTTACTTCCCAACAGCTTTGACAATGAAAAAATCTCAATAGTGAAAGTGTTTTAATGTCATCAGTGAATATGTTGAACCAAATATTGTATGTTATAAATCATTTATGTATGTACCACAAGTATAATTAGTTGTAATATTATTATGTTATTAATTTAACGTTGTTTAGATATTATTTATTAAGTAATATAGACAGCAAAAAAAAAACTAATTAAAAATTAGAATAGGCCCAACTGTATTTGTAATGTAAAATTAATCAGTTTCAGATATAGAAAAAGAAAAAAATTTTTTTTTAATATAGTATCTACACTAGAAACGAAAATAATCTGAGTCTGGGAGATGAATTTTGGATAGGGATGTAGAATAAAACAAGAAAAATAATTGAAAAATTTAATAACTCATAATGGGCAATAACTAATGACGGGGCGTCATTATTTCATGGGAAGGGTGATATGTACCGTGAGTAAGATGTGACGTATTTGAAATACCAAAATAAAGTTCCTTTCTAAAGATAATTCCGATTCCTTATAATTAAGCTAAATCTAGTCGCAAAAATGAAAAGTCCTTAATCAGAAAAAAGAGAAATTGCATTTCTATCTTCAGTCAGACAACGGCGCTAGTCGTTCGAATTTCGCTAAGATAATTGTAGCAAAAAAAAAATGCAATGCATAAAAATTCCAAGGAAGTTTAAAAGTCAAAAAACTTTGTGAACACCTTAATCATATGAAAAATATTTAATAGATTATTTGGCGAGGATTAGCATCCTGGGGGCACGTGAGCCAATGGCAGGCAGTCCCTAGAGCGCAGGACGAAAGAACTGCGTTTGGGAGTGGGGTAAATGTGGTTTTTTTATTTTAATATGATGTCAGACTTAAAGCGGTGAGTACCGCAAATAATTTCGGTCATCATTATTGTCATTGAAGTGACCCGTTGCTCTACAACTAAGCATGTAAGTTCAATAAATCTATTGTCTTTTTATATGTGTTTGTTTCTGTTATATGTCTGAGTCTAGTCCGATAATAGGTAATTAGTTCGCCAGTCTCCAAGGTAAATGCTCCCAAAGGAATCTGATCTCCAGATAGCTCAAGAAAGAAGAAGCCACATTGGTATGTCTACATATTCAATTTTCTCTCATTAATTGAGAGCGGCGCTAGCCTAGTTGACACAATCTCCAGCACTAAAAGTGGCGCTATAGAAGAAGTTTTTATCACCACGGTAGCGAATCTTCCCATTACTACACTACAAGTTCTTTTATCGCTACAGTTTTGTGGCTGGTGTGGAAAAATGGTACATGTTGAATATTCGGGTAAACATACGACTAAGAAACGCTTCACTATAAATAAGGCTATTGTGTTTTTCTGAACTTTCTAGGGCGGGAGTAACTATTTAGTTTAAATAATTCTAGGAGGAATTGAGTTTTATGGATGGTATGGAAAAAATGGTATGTGTTAAATATTCGGGTAAACATTCGAGTATAAATAAGGCTATTGTGTCTTTCTGAACTTTCTGTGAGAGGCGAGGGTAAGTATTTAGTTTAAATAAGTCTAGGAGGAATTGAGTTTTGTGGTTGGTGCGGAAAAATGGTACGGGTAAATTAAAGTTTGAGGGGGGGAAAAATGGTAGCTATTTAGTACCCAGTAAACAGGTGACTTGAAATGCTTCATTAGAAATAGTTTATTGCTAATGATACCTCCTCGACAGATATTTGTTTTATTGTATTTTATAGCTATTAGCCAAACGTTGCTATGTGTTTGTCAAACCAACTAGTAAATATTTATCGGGGTTTTATTCTTTCTGTTCAATTATTTTCAGTGTAAGCCAATATAATTAAATCATTATTTTATTATAAATTAAATTGTAGGAATAGGACTTCTAGAATAAGGATTCATTCCCTCGACTAAATCTGTTTATTCATGTATAATGGTGAACAAAAGACTTAATATTCCGTATTCTTCTTCTTCTTATCCAGCTAAACGTTGCGCTGTGTTAGTCACACCAACTAGTAAATATTTATCGGGCTTTTATTTTTTTCGTTCAATTATTTTCAGTGTAAGCCAATATAATGCTAGGGGGGAGTAAAAATGGTAGTTATTTAGTACCCGGTAAACAGGTGACTTGATATGCTTCATTAGAAGTAGGTTATTGCTAATGATACCTCCTCGACAGATATTTTTATGGTTCTAACAATTATGCTTTATGATTGGTCAGAGACACGATGTGGCTTTCCCACTGGGGGTTTTATGACTCCTCCCACAATGAATTCAGATGGTTTTAGGACTCATCTCCCTAGCCATAACTCCATTCAACCTTGAGCGAAGGTATAAAAGTTTGATGAAGTATTTCTTTACTTAACAACTACATTAATAGGTTCCAAGATGATAGGACTGTATGACACAGAATTTATCGGATTGAAAAAATCATCTTGTGGTGTTATATTTGAATTTGCTTTTTTATTATTGTCTATGGATCTGCAAGAAATTGACTGTTATCATGAGATAGTGAACTATAATCTGTTTGAGTATGACAAAAGCTTGTGGAGTACTACATTACGTCATATAAACAGACTGGGATTCTATGATAGAGTGATTACACCCCTTAATAATACTGGTCAGGAACTGAGAAATGTTCAGGAGGAAGTCAGTGAAATTTGCAGCTTTTTCGGGGTTGAAGCACTCTACGTAAAGGGTAATGTACCTACAGATAAAGTTTTAATTCAAAAGTGTGACCCTAGGATCCCACTTTTCGATCTAGAAGAGTTTAAGTGTCCTAAATTTGAAGGGGGTTATCACCGTCCTGAAGACGAGGTTAGGTTCTTCGCGCAGTGGATACCTAAGGACACACCTGATCGTGATAAATCCATAAGACATGGTAAAAACTATTCTATATCATGGGACCATTGTTTCTGGATGTTTAAGTTTGAACTCTAAGTATTATTTTTATGTAAATATGTGTTGTTGTTGTTTTTTTCTAAAAAAATCTGTTAATACGTTTAAGCAATAAATATCTTTAAGCTTAACCCGTCTTTATTCTTTAGAATAGTTCTATTCATTTCATTAAATTATGAAGAAATTGTAAGTAAGTAACAATCGCTTTCTTGAATTCACTTCCTGGACACAATACAGATATTTAATTCAAGAAATAATAATAAAATCGCAAGAAAGTAATAAACTCTTTATTGTTTTCACCTATTGGATACGCAATACTGAAATTTCATTCAAAAAATTATGAAGGAATTGTAAATAGGTAGCACACTCATTCTTGAAGTCACCTCTTGTATACACAATGCAGAAATTTCATTCACGAAATTATGAAAAAATTGTAACACACACACACAGAGACGACACACACACAGAGACGACACACTCAAAGTGTTGACTTACACATAGAGACAACAAGCACACAGAGACGACAAACACACAGAGATGACACACATAGAGAGACAACACACACAGAGAGAGAGACGACAAACAAACAGAGTCGACTCACACACAGAGAGGACAAACACAAAGAGACGACTCACACACATAGAGTAAAAACACACAGAAACGACACACACACACACACACACAGAGAAGACACACACACAGAGACAACACATACGCAGAGACGACAGACACACAAAATACGAAACACACAGAGACGAGACATACACATAGAATACACACACATAGATGACAAACACATAGACGACACACAAATAGACGACACACACACATAGGAAAAGCACAGACACAGAAACGACAGACACACAAAGACGAAACACACACAGAGACGAGACATACACAGAGGTGACACACACACGCACACAGAGACGAGACATACACAGAGACCACGCACACAGAGACGACATAAAAGAGAGACGACACACACAGAGACGACACACACAGAGACGACACACACAGAGACGACACACACAGAGACACTGTGTGTGTGTGTGTGTGTGTGTGTGTGTGTGTTTGTGTGTGTGTGTTTGTGTGTGTGTGGGTGGGTGTGTGTGTGTGTGTGTATGTGTGTCTGTGTATCTGTGTGTGTGTGTGTGTGTGTGTTTGTGTGTGTGTGTGTGTATGTGTGTGTGTGTGTGTGTGTGTGTGTGTGTGTGTGTGTGTGTGTGTGTGTGTGTGTGTGTGTGTGTGTGTGTGTGTGTGTGTGTGTGTGTGTGTGTGTGTGTGTGTGTGTGTGTGTGTGTGTGTGTGTGTGTGTGTGTGTGTGTGTGTGTGTGTGTGTGTGTGTGTGTGTGTGTGTGTGTGTGTGTGTGTGTGTGTGTGTGTGTGTGTGTGTGTGTGTGTGTGTGTGTGTGTGTGTGTGTGTGTGTGTGTGTGTGTGTGTGTGTGTGTGTGTGTGTGTGTGTGTGTGTGTGTGTGTGTGTGTGTGTGTGTGTGTGTGTGTGTGTGTGTGTGTGTGTGTGTGTGTGTGTGTGTGTGTGTGTGTGTGTGTGTGTGTGTGTGTGTGTGTGTGTGTGTGTGTGTGTGTGTGTGTGTGTGTGTGTGTGTGTGTGTGTGTGTGTGTTTGTGTGTGTGTCACCTCTGTGTTTGTCTAGTCTCTGTGTGTGTTTCGTCTTTGTGTGTCTGTCGTCTCTATGTCTGTGTTGTCTCTATGTGTGTCTCGTCTATGTGTGTGTCGTCTATGTGTTTGTCGTATATGTGTGTGTCGTCTATGTGTGTGTCGTCTATGTGTGTGTCGTCTATGTGTGTGTCGTCTATGTGTGTGTCGTCTCTGTGTGTGTCGTCTCTGTGTGTTTCGTCTCTGTGTGTGTCGTGTATGTGAGTGTCATCTATTTGTGTATCGTCTCTGTGAGTGTCGTCTCCGTGTAGGTCTCGTCTCTGTTTGTGTGTGTGTGTCAACTCTGTGTCTGTATCGTGTCTGTGTGTATTTCGTCTTTGTGTGTCTGTCGTCTCTGTGTCTGTGTTGTCTCTATGTGTGTGTCGTGTATGTGTGTGTCGTCTATGTGTGTGTTGCCTCTGTGTATGTCTCGTCTCTGAGTGTTTCGTCTTTTGTGTGTGGGTGGTCTCTGTGTCTGTATTGTCTCTATGTGTGTGTCGTCTCTGTGTGTGTGTGTGTGTGTGTGTGTCTTTGTGTGTGTGTGTGTGTTTCTGTGTGTTTGTCCTCTCTGTGTGTGAGTCGTCTCTTTGTGTCTGTTGTGTCTTTGTGTTTGTCCTCTCTGTGCGTGAGTCGACTCTGTGTGTTTGTCGTCTCTCTCTGTGTGTGTGTTGTCTCTCTATGTGTGTCATCTCTGTGTGTTTGTCGTCTCTGTATGTTTGTCGTCTCTATGTGTAAGTCGACACTTTGTGTGTGTCGTCTCTGTGTGTGTGTCGTCTCTGTGTGTGTGTGTTACAATTTTTTCATAATTTCTTAAATGAAATTTCTGCATTGTGTATACAAGAAGTAACTTCAAGAATGAGCTCGTTACCTATTTAAAATTACTTCCTAATTTATTGAATTAAATTTCAACATTTCGCATCAACAAGGTGAAAACAATAAAGACTTCATTACTAAATTGCGATTTTGTTATTATCTCTTGAATTAAATATTTGTATTGTGTCAAGGAAGAGAATTCAATAAAGCTATTGTTACTTACTTACAATTTCTTCATAATTTAATGAAATGAATAGAACTATTCTAAAGAATAAAGACGGGTTAAGCTTAAAGATATTTATTGCTTAAACGTATTAACAGATTGTTTTTTGAGAAAAAAAACAACAACACATATTTACATAAAAATAGTACTTAGAGTTCAAACTTAAACATCCAGAAACAATGGTCCCATGATATAGAATAGTTTTTACCATGTATTATGGATTTATCACGATCAGGTGTGTCCTTAGGTATCCACTGCGCGAAGAACCTAACCTCGTCTTCAAGACTATGATATCCCCCTTCAAATTTAAGACACTTAAATTCTTCTAGATTGAAAAGCAGAATCCTAGGGTCAAACTTTTGAATTAAAACTTTATCTCTAGGCACATTAACATTTACGTAGAGTGCTTCAACCCCAAAAAAGCTGCAAATTTCACTGACTTTTTCCTGAACCTTTATCAATTCCTGACCAGTATTATTAAGTGGTGTAATCACTCTATCATAGAATCCCAGTCTGTTTATATGACGTAATGTAGTACTCCACAAGCTTTTATCATACTCAAACAGATTATAGTTCGCTACCCAATGATAACAGACAATTTCTTCGAGATCCATAGACAATAATAAAAAAGCACATTCAAATATAACACCACAAGATGATTTTTTCAATCCGATAAATTCTGTGTCATACAGTCCTATCATCTTGGAGGCTATTAATGTAGTTGTTAAGTAGAGAAATACTTCATCAAACTTTTATACCCTCGCTCTAGGTTGAATGGAGTTATGGCTAGGGAGATGAGTCCTAAAACCATCTGAAGTCATTGCGGGGAGGAGTCATAAAACCCCCAGTGGGAAAGCCACATCGTGTCTCTGACCAATCATAGAGCACAATTGTTAGAACCATAAAAATATCTGTCGAGGAGGTATCATTAGCAATAACCTACTTCTAATGAAGCATATCAAGTCACCTGTTTACGGGGTACAAAATAACTACCATTTTTACTCCCCCTAGCATTATATTGGCTTACACTGAAAATAGTTGAACAGAAAAAATAAAACCCCGATAAATATTTACTAGTTGGTGTGACAAACACAGAGCAACGTTTGGCTATTATCTATAAAATACAATAAAACAAATATCTGTCGAGGAGGTATCGTTAGCAATAAACTATTTCTAATGAAGCATTTCAAGTCACCCGTTTACTGGGTACTAAATAACTACCATTTTTACCCCCCTCAAAACTTAATTTACCCCACACGTACCAAGAATACGGAGAATTAATAGTCTTTTGTTCACCATTATACATGAATAAACTGATTTAGTCGAGGGAATGAATCCTTATTCTAGAAGTCCTATTCCTACAAGTTAAGTTAGAATAAAAGAATGAGGTATTTATATTGGCTTACACTGAAAATAATTGAACAGAAAAAATAAAACCCCGATAAATATTTACTAGTTGGTGTGACAAACACAGAGCAACGTTTGGCTAATAGCTACAAAATACAATAAAACAAATATCTGTCGAGGAGGTATCATTAGCAATAAACTATTTCTAATGAAGCATTTCAAGTCACCTGTTTACTGGGTCCTAAATAACTACCCTTTTTACCCCCCTTAAAACTTAATTCTCCCCACACGAACCATTTTCTCACACCTGCCACAAAACTAAATTCCTGCTTGAATTATTTAAACTAAATACTTACCCTCGTCTCTCACAGAAAGTCCAGACAGTCTCAATAGCCTTATTTATAGTCGAATGTTTCCTCGAATATTTAACACATACCATTTTTTCATACCATCCATAAAACTCAATTCATCCTAGAATTATTTAAACTAAATACTTACCCTCGCCTCTCACAGAAAGTTCAGAAAGACACAATAGCCTTATTTATACTCGAATGTTTACCCGAATATTTAACACATACCATTTTTTCCATACCATCCATAAAACTCAATTCCTCCTAGAATTATTTAAACTAAATAGTTACTCCCGCCCTAAAAAGTTCAGTAAAACACAATAGCCTTATTTATAGTGAAGCGTTTCTTAGTCGTATGTTTACCCGAATATTCAACATGTACCATTTTTCCACACCAGCCATAAAACTCAATTCCTCCTAGAATTATTTAAACTAAATACTTAACCCTGCCTCTCACAGAAAGTTCAGAAAGACACAAAATGCTATTTTAAAAGGTATAAGAATTATTTATTTAACAGAACTCCTCGCTTTTTGAATGGCCACCAAGTAAAGAAAAAATCACACAGAATAAAACAACAGAGTCTCTCAAACCCCGTAAAGCTATTTTAAAATGTATAAGAATTATTTATTTAACAGAAATCCTCGCTTTTTGAATGGCCATCAAGTAAAGAAAAATCACACAGAATAAAACAACAGAGTCTCTCAAACCTTATAAAGCTATTTTAAAAGGTATAAGAATTATTGATTTAAGAGAAATCCTCGCTTTTTGAATGGCCACCAAGTAAAGAAAAAAATCACACAGAATAAAACAACAGAGTCTCTCAAACCCCTTAAAGCTATTTTAAAATGTACAAGAATTATTTATCTAAAAGAAATCATCTCTTTTTTAATGACCAGCAAGTAAAGAAAAAAACATAAGCAATCTAACAACAGAGTCTCGCAAACCCCGTAAAAAATGACTCAATCCTACGTGCAACTGAACCCCCTTTCACTGACCCCTCGTGCAACTCAACCTCCCGTGGAAGTCAACCACATTTAACTAAACCCCTTGTAACTGAACCCGCCTGTAACTGAACCCCCATGCAACTGAACCCCTCGTGCAACTCAACCCCCGTGGAACTTGACCTCAGTTAACTAAACCCCCGTGCAACTGAACTACCCATGTAACTGAATCCTTGTATAACCGAAACTCCGTACAACTGAACCCCAGTGCTACTGAACCCCCGTGCTACTGAACCCTCGTGCAACCACCAGCACTCATAAACGATCCTTTTTAAAATTCTGCTAACAACATCGATTCTCAAGGTAAAAGTTTTAATCAGACGCTTTTAGGATATCGAGTGTCCTTACTGAAAAACTACTGAATAAAAAAACAAATTAAATTTATCATACGACCTAAGTTATTTCATCAGATACGCCAGCACTCATAAACGATCCTTTTTTGAAATTCTGCTAACAACATCGATGCTCAAGATGAAAGTTTGAATCAAACACTTTTAGGGTATCGATTGTCCTTGCTGAAAAACTACTGAATTAAAAAATAAATTAAATTGATCATACGACCTAAATTATTTCATCAGATACGCCAGCACTTATAAACGATCCTTTTTGAAATTCTGCTAACAGCATAAATGCTCAAGGTAAAAGTTTGAAACCACTTGTGTATTATACAGAACACATCGGAGAGGTAGAGCTAGGTCAACTCACAACGTCATTCTATCATCATTAACGATTTTCATAGATTTATGTTGTCCCAAATTTATAACAAATTGCCTGAGTTAACAAACCCTCGTTACACTCTATTTCAAACTGACAACCTTGTTCAAACATCACTTGTGTATTATACGGTACACAATCAACCCATCTCCCCCCAAAACACTTTTCAGCCATTTCTTGTTAAATTTTTTATTTCTTAACTAATTTAAATTGACAACACATCGAATTACTCGCAAATCCTAAAAAACAGGTGTCAGCTCGAAAAAACCAGTCTGGTTGAAAAACTTGGAGTTGAAACAAACTTGTGTGGGGAATCCCCGTTCATACTGCTATCTTTTTTGCAATGTTTAGGAACAGGTGGGGATTCCGCGCTCGTTTGGAATGGTACCAACGGGACATAAGCAAATACCACGTAATCTGGAAAGACACCAAGGAACATAAGGCAAGCAAATCCATTGTCTCGACAAATAACATGGAGATTCTTATAGCTTCAAGCAAATAACATGGAGATTCCTATAGCTTCAAGCAAATTCCATATATACTTACTACTAGCAGTATTTTATTTATTCTGTAGGGTTTGAGTGATTTCAAGGAGGCACACTTATGCCTCTTTAAAGAGGTGACGCACCACAATGTTAAGCGATTTCCGGTCCTAGAGGTCGCAGAGAGAGACGGCCGTGATCGCATTTTGTAGCCTAAGCTCAAACTAAGAAACATGCGTAATTTCACCCCCCCCCTCCCACCCACCCACCCCCCTCTCCGACTTTATCTTCATGGGGGAAAGTGAGCCGGAAGTTTCGACCCTCCCACCACAGCCCCCCTTTAACTTTGTCTGATCGGGCTGAAATTTAGAGGATAAGCTTTCCTAGGGCCTGGGAGCTTATCTTAAAAATTTAAGCTCAATCCGATCACTCCTTCCCTGTTTTCAAAAAACCAAATATAGCCGCTTAATGTTCATCAAGTTATTTTTTTATATCTGACACGCCTCCAGGCCACAGTTGGCAACGGATCCGGGTGAATGAGGACTCATTCGAAGCGGAATTTACCTGTTAGGGCCTCTTGATATTTTCAGACCGAAAAAATTATCCCCCGAATTTCCATTTACGAAAAACCTCGTTTTTCCCCATAAGAACCCATGTTAGACGAATTCCCCCAAGAGCTTGCATCGGCATTCGTCTCGGAACTACGTCATTCACTGAAGAATGTCAAGAGATTTTAATTACGTAAGTCGATAAAACCTTACGTCTGATGAAAATTAAAAAAGGTTTTAATAGTATAAAAATAAAGCATTTTAGGATTGTTGCTTATTTTTTTTCGGTTTACAGGTAAGTCTCCACTGCTTTGATAACATGCCGTATACCCACATGCTCGAAGAAAAGTTGAAAAAAGAAAATCTTACTGTGCATTTGATTTGAGTATTCAGGAATTCCTCCTATTCAGGAAAACTCCTGACATGATCAGCTAACTGTTAGTCAAGTAATAATAAGTAATAAACTGTACAAAAACGTGCAGAAACTATTTGAAAAAAACTACGTTTTCTAAAGAGTTAAAGAGGCTGAGTCACAATTTCGAACCTTAAAACGTACAGACATTAGGAGGTACAGTTGGGGGAGGGGGGGGTGTCACCCCCAAACCCCCCGCTTTTGCAGCCTCTTTTGTTAAGGTTTTTTAAGTCCTGTAGCCTGCAATCAGTTGGTCGTACCAAGTTCATTACATTATAGCTTGTTATCGGTTAGAGAAAAATCTCCTGTAAAAAATCCAGCAAACAGGCTTAGTACTGTTTCTAATCAAAGAGATGCAATAGGATGTTCTTACGGTAAAAAATTCATGCAGATTTCGTTCGTGTTGGAAAGCATTTCTTTGCAAGTGAAAAAGCGGGGGTTGAGGGGGGCGGTAGACAGAGAAGAAGTGGCAATTATTCATATCCACTACCATGCAAAACTAACTAAAAGTATTCAAACCTGATTATGCATATACCATAACTATTGAGATATTAAACACACCTCAGCAACTTGGACAATAAAGAGCACAGTTTAAAGAATTATCCAGTAAGTTTATCGCAGATAATTTCTGGTCTTCATTCTCGGTACGAACAAAAAGTTCCTCCCACTTTTTTCCACATTAGCGGGTTAGTCTGTTTCCGTCAATCAATGAGAAATGGTTACAAAGTGCATTATTCGTAATAGCGGGTTTCCACTTGTTTCGTTTCCAAGAGAAATCTGACTTGTCTACCCGTGAAAAGATCTAATGCCGCTTATGTTTATATCTGCAAAAACGTTTTCTGGACTACTCGCACCTTGGTCCGGGTTTTTATAATGGGTGAGCTAGGGTATGATCATACTGCTAATTCTATAAACTGTGATAAAGAGTTTAAATGCTTCGAAACGACTCGACTTGACTAGCTGAAGTGGGCAGATCAAAGCCTGACTGAATTCATTGGTGAATAGATAAAATTAATTAGGTATACAAACTCTAAGCGTAAGAATCTAGAAGGAGTTCCAATATAAAGATCGCAAACCGTTATTAGAAGTGAGACATTTGCCAGGTATCATGTGAAGCAATCATATTTTTCGGTAATTTATCGATGCCCGAACTACCTTTTGTTGACCAGCTCTACCCATCAGAAATATTTATTATCAAACTGATAATCTGCACGTACTAATGACTTCCACTTGATAAATCTACAACCCTGGGAACCCGATGTTCCCGGCAAGCATAAGAAAGCGATATTTTTGAATTACAAAATTTTCGCAAATAAGCTTTGTTTTTCTTTACCTATATATTTGTGTATGAAGGCATGCGAGCGCTTCGGTTTTGTGTCATTTTTACCCCAAAAAAAGTATTTAATGTACTTTGTTTATCATTTTGAGATTGCACGTTTCCAAGCAGTGGTAGTTCTAGACCTGGATAGATGGGAAGCTGTCCCCCTCCCCCAGTTTTCTGAAGTATGATATCAAGTTTCTTTTATTTTATATGTTTATACTCCCATTACTTGCCTCCCATCCCACCCCACTCCCATTACGAGGCTTAAAACCTCCACATTTTCAAATAGTAATTTTTAGCAATATTAAGCTGTTATTTAAGTAGATTATGCAGAAAATATTGCCTTATTTATTCAGATAACGTAGACGTTGTAAGTGATTAATTAAAAAAAATACTTTCCGAAAAATAAGTTTTTCAAAGAAAAGTAAAGCCCATTTTAAACTTAAGCTCAGGAGATACAAATACCTGTTAAAATTCAAACCCAAACGACCAGAAATTACTATTAAAGAATAATGAAACTCAAAACGAACAAAAATTAATAAACAATCATAGGAATAAAACATACAACAAGTAATAATATAAATGAATAAATAAATCTTAAAGCGAGTATTGTTTAAATTGAATATGCAAATCAAGCTTAAAACGAAAACAAATATTTTGCTATTAAAGTATAAATGAAACTTAAAACGAACAGAAATTAAATAAACAATCAATGCGAACAAATATACAATATATATTAATGTAAATGAATAAATAAATCTTAAAACGAGTGAAACTTAAATTGAATATACAAATCAAGTTTGAATCGAATAAAAATAGCTACAAACAAGAGTTTGGGTATCGCCTCACTGCAGAAGCCTAAAACCTACTGCGTCAATGGCGCTTTACTGAAAACGAATTATATTACAAATGTTTTCTTTTGTACTTAATATTGAAAATAAATATTAAAATTACAGTAAAAATTGGAACTGCTTTTAGCAATTAATATCATTATGCATCAAATATTCAGTTTAACTTATTAGTTCTTTTCAAGATTAGTCAAGACAAATATAGTTTCACTACAAACAAAATTTGGATACTGCCCCCTTCTTTAACTGTAAAAACCTAAAGCCTTCTGCGTCATTGGTGCTTCACTGAAAACGAATTACTCGTATATTACAAATTTATTATTTTCCAGTTCTTAGTTTTCCAGATCTATTTATTCATTTATATTATTGCTTGTTGTATGTTTGTTGCTATGATTGTTTATTTAATTTCTGTTCGTTTTGGGTTTCATTTATTCTTTAACAGTAATTTCTGGTCGTTTTGAGTTTGAATCTTAAAAGGTGTTTGTATCTCCAGAGCTTAAGTTTAAAATTAACTTTACTTTTAATTTAAAAACTTATTTTTAAGAAATTTTTTTAAAATTAATTTTTGTTCGTTTTTGATCGCAAAAAGTTTCAAGTTTTATGGCATAGGAGGGGGGGGTGCTTACTGGCCGATTATGCTTGACTTTAAAAAACGGATCTAGAACTTACAGTTTAAATCGAATGAGGCTGTTTTCAAAGTCTATACGATTACCTATTTGATAAAAACCTTATATATGAACAATAGACAGCTTGCATAACTTGTGGACAGCGATTGACAACAATGAATGAATTGAAAAAATAGCTCCAATAAGGGGGTTTAGACCATTTCACTTGCTGACACAAAGGGATCACGACTGTCTGGAATTGACCTTGATAGGATTTTGTGTGCCAAAGCAATTTTACATCTATCTCAGAGTATGTATTTTAACCTAATAATTGGATAATTATAATAGATTTCCTATGTGTTCTTCCCATACAAAACCCCTTCCCATAAGTTAAAAACCCCCTGTAATAAGTTATGCCTCAGGGCATAACTTACAATGCATACCCCCGGGCACTGGGGGGCTGTGTCGACACCGGAGTTTTTTGTTATAAGAAATTTGAATTATTTTAAAAAAATTTCTATCTAAAATTTTTTGTCTGATGCATTTAGGGCGTGGAGGAGGAGGGTGGGGGGGGCTAGTCACCCTCCAATCTCTTTTGACTCTTAAAAAGTGAACAAGAACTTTCAATTTTCAGTCAAATGAGACCTCTCCAAAGTTTATACAAGCGTCCCTTCCATAAGAAATAATGGGAAGGAATTGGAGAATCCTTAAATTACAACTCTTGCCTTTAGGGCTGTGTATGAGTGCTTATCCTGCAAGACCTAATTTCCAAACCTTAAAACTACGCTAAATAAAATAGCTGTCGTAAACTTTTGAGTGGATGTGGTGTGGCGAAAGGTGGGCGTGAGAGGGGGGGGAGTTGGCCTCAAATCACTTTTGACTTTTAAAAAGGGCACTAGCCCTTTGAATTTCCATTCGAATGAGCCTTTTTTGAAGTTTCTACGACAACGTCTTCTATAAAAACCTTATATACCCCCAGGTCATATCTTCAAACCCTTGCCCTGAAGGTTGTGGGGGAGTGTCCTCCTCAAAAACATATTTTCTATCTGGAAATCAACTACGCTGAACAAAATGGCAATCTCAAAATTTTAATTTGATGGGATTGGGGGAATGATGGTCGTGGGGGGGGGGGCTAGTTAACCTCCAATCACTTTCGACAATTAAAAAGGGCACTATCCCTTTGAATTTCCAATCGAATGAGCCTTTTTTGAAGTTTCTACGACAACGCCTTCTATAAAAATCTTATATGTCCCAAGGTCATATCTTAAAACCCTTGCCCTGAAGGTTGTGGGGGAGTGTCCTCCTCAAAAAAATATTTTCTATCTGGAAATCAACTACGCTGAACAAAATGGCTATCTCAAAATTTTGATTGGATGTGTTTGGGGAGATGATGGGCGTAGGGGGGGGGGGGTGGGGCTAGTTACACTCCAATCACTTTCGACTATTAAAAAGGGCACTAGCCCTTTAATTTCCAATCGAATGACCCTGTTTCGAAGTTTCTACGACAACGCTTTCTATAAAAACCTTATATGCCGCCAGGGCATAACTTAAAACCCTTGCTCTGAAGGTTGTGGGGGAGTGTCTTCCTCAAAAATATATTTTCTATCTGAAAATCAACTACGCTGAACAAAATGGCTATCTCAAAATTTTGAGTGGATGAGTTTGGGGAAATGATGGGCGTGGGGGGAGGGGGCTACTTACACTCTAATCACTTTCGATTATTAAAAAGGGCACTAGCCCTTTAACTTCCAATCGAATGAGCCTGTTTTGAAGTTTCTACGACAACGCCTTCTATAAAAACCTTCTATGCCCTCAGGGCATAATTTAAAACCCTTGCCCTGAGGGTTGTGGGGGAGTGTCCTCCTCAAATATATATTTTCTATCTGGAAATCAACTACGCTGAACAAAATGGCTATCTCAAAATGGTGATTAGATGTGTTTGGGGGAATTGTGGGCGTGGGGGGGGGGCTAGTTGCCCTCCAATCATTTTCGACTATTAAAAAGGGCACTAGAACTCTCGATTTCCAATAGAATGATCCCCCTTTGAAGTTTCTACGACAACCCCTTCCATATGAAGTGCCTCTGGGAAAAAAATAATAAATAATAAATAATAAAACATTGGAGCCGTATGGCCTTTACTATAGGCAACGCTACAGCGTTGCCTCTGATTAGCAGGGTCTTTAACAAATTTGCTGGTTAGCGACAGTAATCAAGGTACCGAGGCGTTCGTCGGTAGATCTTGAAATACAAAGTTTTAATATTTAAAAAAAATCGTGAATTCACGAAATGAGCATGAAAAGAAGCACTGCATTTGATATGCACTGCATATGAAGCACTGCATGGGCAGCCTAGATTTCAAAATTGGCGAAAAATCTTGTGAAATATATTCCATTTTATTCTCATTTCTTAATACAAAATAAAAACCAAGTAATAGAGGCTTAACTGACAAATTAAAAGACGATACGACTAAAAAAAAAGGCTATTACCTTTTTATGAACGATAAGACAAAAGTATATAAATAGTAAAACTTGGTTGAAAACTATTATTTCCAGGTTGATTTTCTAAAGTTTTATGTTGTATTTCAAGACAATTGGGGGACCTGGAACGGGGGTCTGGCATAGGGTGGTCTGAAGAGCTGCTTTGGCTTTTCAAATTTTGACGTAAAACCTGGCTCACTGGTCGATGGTCTTTCTGTGCTTTCAAATTTCTGTTTTCTATTTTCATCTTGGGTTTCACCTTTTTCTTCATTTGGGCTGAAACAAATGTATTGAATAGTACATAATTAAAATAAGATGATTTTTATAAGTAATGAGGAAGATCGTGATATGTTTAAAGGGCCTTTGTTCTGCTTTTGTATGGTTAAAGGGCATTGAAATTGTTGACAAAAACCTTTTATGACTATTAACGGCTGAATTTATGACTATTATGGCTTTTGTATGCTTAAAGGGCTATTGGAATTGTTACCAAAAACCCTTTATGACTATTAAGGGCTGACTATTTATGACTTTTAAGGCTTTTGTATGCTTAAATGGCTATTGGAATTGTTAACAAAAACACTTTATGACTATTATGGGCTGACTATTTATGTCTATTAAGGCTTTTGTATGCTTAAAGAGCTATTGAAATTGTTACCAAAATCCCTTTATGACTATTAAGGGCTGAGTATTTATGTCTATTAAGGCTTTTGTATGCTTAAATAGCTATTGAAATTGTTACCAAAATCCCTTTATGACTATTAAGGGCTGATTATTTATGTCTATTAAGGCTTTTGTATGCTTAAAAGGCTATTGATATTGTTAACAAAAAACTTTTATGACTATTTAGGGCTGACAATTTATGACTTTTAAGGCTTTTGTATGCTTACAGTTCTATTGGAATTGTTATAAAAAACCCTTTATGACTCTTAAGGGCTGAATTTATGACTATAAAGGCTTTTGTATGCTTAAAGGGCTCTTGAAATTGTTACCAAATTCCCTTTCTTACTCTTAAGGGCGGAATGTATGACTACTCAGGCTTTTGTATGCTTAAAGGGCTATTGGTATTTTGATCACAATCACTTTATTTCTATTTAGGGCTGACTATTTAGGAATATTAAGTCTTGTGTATGATTAAAATGATATTTAAATTGTTAAAAGAACCAATTTATGACTCTGAAGGGCTGAAAATTCATGACTTTTAAGGCTTTTGTATGCTTAAAGGGCTATTGGAATTGTTACCAAAAACCATTTATGACTATTAAGGGCTGAATTTATGACTATTAAGACTTTTGTATGCTTAAAGGGCTATTGAAATTGTTACCAAAATCCCTTTATGACTATTAAGGGCTGATTATTTATGTCTATTAAGGCTTTTGTATGCTTAAAGTGCTATTGAAATTGTTACCAAAAACCCTTTATGACTATTAAGGGCTGATTATTTATGACTATTAAGGCTTTTGTATGCTTAAAGGGCTATTGAAATTGTTAACAAAAACCTTTTATGACTATTTAGGGCTGACTATTCATGACTTTTAAGGCTTTTGTATGCTTAAAGGGCTATTGGAATTGTTACAAAAAACCCTTTATGACTATTAGGGGCTGAATTTATGACTATTAAGACTGTTGTATGCTTAAAGTGCTATTGAAATTGTTACCAAAAACCCTTTATTACTATTATGGGCTGATTATATATGTTTATTAAGGCTGTTGTATGCTTAAATGGCTATTGATATTGTTAACAAAAACCTTTTATGACTATTTAGGGCTGACTATTTATGACTTTTATGGCTTTTGTATGCTTAAAGGGCTATTGTAATTGTTACCAAAAACCCTTTATGACTATTAAGGGCTGACTATTTATGTTTATTAAGGCTTTTGTATGCTTAAAAGGTTATTGAAATTTTTACCAAAATCCCGTTATGACTATTAAGGGCTGATTATTTATGTCTATTAATGCTTTTGTATGCTTAAAGAGCTATTGAAATTGTTACCAAAAACCCTTTATGACTATTAAGGGCTGATTATTTATGTCTATTAAGGCTTTTGTATGCTTAAAAGGCTATTGATATTGTTACCAGAAACCTTTTATGACTATTTAGGGCTGACTATTTATGACTATTATGGCTTTTGTATGCTTAAAGGGCTATTGGAATTGTTACCAAAAACCCTTTATGACTATTAAGGGCTGATTATTTATGTCTATTAAGGCTTTTGTATGCTTAAAGGGCTATTGAAATTGTTACCAAAATCCCTTTATGACTATTAAGGGCTGATTATTTATGTCTATTAAGGCTTTTGTATGCTTAAAGAGCTATTGAAATTGTTACCAAAAACCCTTTATGACTATTAAGGGCTGATTATTTATGTCTATTAAGGCTTTTGTATGCTTAAAAGGCTATTGATATTGTTAACAGAAACCTTTTATGACTATTTAGGGCTGACTATTTATGACTTTTATGGCTTTTGTATGCTTAAAGGGCTATTGGAATTGTTACCAAAAACCCTTTATGACTATTAAGGGCTGATTATTTATGTCTATTAAGGCTTTTGTATGCTTAAATTGCTATTGATATTGTTAACAAAAACCTTTTATGACTATTTAGGGCTGACTATTTATGACTTTTAAGGCTTTTGTATGCTTAAAGGGCTATTGAAATTGTTACCAAAAACCCTTTATGACTATTAAGGGCTGATTATTTATGTCTATTAAGGCTTTTGTATGCTTAAAGGGCTATTGAAATTGTTACCAAAATCCCTTTATGACTATTAAGGGCTGATTATTTATGTCTATTAAGGCTTTTGTATGCTTAAAGAGCTATTGAAATTGTTACCAAAAACCCTTTATGACTATTTAGGGCTGAGTATTTATGTCTATTAAGGCTTTTGTATGCTTAAAAGGCTATTGATATTGTTACCAAAAACAATTTATGACTATTTAGGGATGACTATTTATGACTATTAAGGCTTTTTTATTCTTAAAGGGCTATTGAAATTGTTATAAAAAACCCTTTATGACTATTAGGGGCTGAATTTATGACTATTAAGACTTTTGTATGCTTAAAGGGCTATTGAAATTGTTACCAAAAACCCTTTGTGACTATTAAGGGCTGAATTTATGACTACTAAGGCTTTTGTATGCTTAAAGGGCTATTGAAATTGTTACCAAAAACCCTCTATGACTATTAAGGGCTGAATTTATGACTATTAAGGCTTTTGTATGCTTAAAGGGCTATTGAAATTGTTACCAAAAACCCTTTATTGCTATTAAGGGCTGACTATTTATGTTTATTAAGGCTTTTGTATTCTTAAAGGGTTATTGAAATTTTTACCAAAAACCCGTTATGACTATTAAGGGCTGACTATTTATGACTATTAAGGCTTTTTTATGCTTAAAGGGCTATTGAAATTGTTATCAAAAACCTTCTATGACTATTAAGGTCTGAATTTATGACTACTAAGGCTTTTGTATGCTTAAAGGGCTATTGAAATTGTTACCAAATACACTCTATGACTATTAAGGGCTGAATTTATGACTACTAAGGCTTTTGTATGCTTAAAGGGCTATGGAAATTGTTACCAAATACCCTCTATGACTATTAAGGGCTGAATTTATTTCTATTAATGCTTTTGTATGCTTAAAGGGCTATTGATATTGTTACCAAAAACCCTTTATGGCTATTAAGGGCTGACTATTTATGTTTATTAAGGCTTTTGTATGCTTAAAGGGTTATTGAAATTTTTACCAAAAATCCGGTATGACTATTAAGGGCTGACTATGTATGACTATTAAGGCTTTTGTATGCTTAAAAGGCTATTGAAATTGTTACCAAAAACCATTTATGACTATTTACGGCTGACTATTTATGACTATTAAGGCTTTTTTATGCTCAAAGGGCTATTGAAATTGTTATCAAAAACCCTATATGACTATTAAGGGCCGACTATTTATGACTATTAAGGCTTTTGTATGCTCAAAGGGCTATTGAAATTGTTATCAAAAACCCTTTATGACTATTAAGGGCCGACTATTTATGACTATTAAGGCTTTTGTATGCTTAAAGGGCTATTGAAATTGTTATCAAAAACCCTTTATGACTATTTAGGGCTGACAATTTATGACTATTATGTCTTGTTTATGCTTAAAGGGCTATTGAAATTGTTACCAAATACCCTTTATGACTATTAAGGGCTGTATTTATGACTATTAAGGCTTTTGTATGCCTTAAAGGGCTATTGAAATTGTTACCAAATACCCTTTATGACTATTAAGGGCTGAATTTATGACTATTAAGGCTTTTGTATGCTTAAAGGGCTATTGAAATTGTTACCAAAAACCCTTTATGACTATTAAGGGCTGACTATTTATGTTTATTAAGGCTTTTGTATGCTTAAAGGGCTTTTGAAATTTTTACCAAAAACCCTTTATGACTATTAAGGGCTGACTATTTATGACTATTAAGGCTTTTGTATGCTTAAAGGGCTATTTAAATTGTTACCAAAAACCGTTTATGACTATTAAGGGCTGACAATTCATGACTATTAAGGCTTTTGTATGCTTAAAGGGCTATTGAAATTGTTATCAAATACACTTTATGACTATTAAGGGCTGACTATTTATGACTATTAAGGCTTTTGTATGCTTAAAGGGCTATTGACATTGTTAACAAATACCATTTATGACTTTTAAAAGACGGAATAAATGTTGGCACAAAAAAACATATAAATAAATAATAATATACATTTATAAGGTCAATACTAAGTTTATCAACACTATATCGATGACACTGGTATAAATAATTTGGGTTCGACTGTGAGAATTTTGAAGCATCAGTTGCTCTCTTTGCGCAATTAAGTTAAAAAAACAAGTTTTCTCAACTGAAAGTAGGGAGCAACATTTAAATTTAAAACGAGCAGAAATTATTCCCTGTACGAGGTTACCTGTTCCCCTCAACACCCCTGTCTTCAAGCCAAAGTTTTTTAAGAACTTTAAAAAAAGGTTTTAATTCTAATTGCACGGGCTTTTTATCTTAGGTTCTTATAGAATTAAGACAAAACGTCAAACTTTAGCGTAAAGAGCATGGTATTGAGGAGGAGCCAGTCTACCTCATATAGGAAACATTTTCTGTTCGTTTTAAGTTGTAATGTTGTTCCTTACTTTCAATAGAACAAACTTTTTCTTTTTTAATTTAATTTCTGATCGTTTTTCGAACAAACCAAAGAAATCTACCCTTTTCGTGGAAAATCTCCACTTCCGACAAAAAATTTCTCCATAGAAAGTTCCCCCCATGTAAATTTCTTCTGTCTGGAAATTACCCCGGGAAAATTCCATCTTCGCTACGAATTCCCCCCCAGGAAATTTCTTTCTTACGACTCAACCTGCAAAATACTCAATTAATTTGTTTTGGTAATTTATTTTCACGGTTCAACGTAACAACAGTGATAAAAAGACTGTAGCGAGATTGATCAAATCAAGAGTCAGAAATTGATCATAATAAAACCGAAGAAAAGTCGCAAAAATTTGAATTGCTTAGTTTGGAAAAGTTTTGAAATAACTATTTTAGTAAGAGAAAGGGCTTTGAAATAACCACAATACAGAAAGCTTTCAGGATGCATTTGTTGAGTCAGTAAGCGATAACCTATGTAACTATTATTTTATGAACGATTATTTATTGCTATTATTATTTATTATTTTTTTATCTATTAAAAAATTATGCTATTATTATTATTTATTATTTTTTATTAATTATTGTTATTTATTAATCAAATAAAAAAAGAAAAGTCCACTTAAAAGTCAAATAAAAGAAATCAACAATTAACCTTTGTATTTTCTCAGAGCTTGGCAGGTTACGTCTCTTTCTGATTAGTTAGGCTACCTCACTACCCATAGTTACTAACTTATAAATAGAGGTCACAAGTCTCAACCCAGACATCCAGGTTTCCACCAGGTGGAAATAGTTACATTTATTTTACACTACCTGGTCCAATAATCCCTTTTACTTTACTGCATCACCACCCCAAAAACTGCATTGTTTTAAAATAATTAAAAGAAAGACTATAAAAATTTCTATTTTAGTTAGGAATGGCCCTAATCTGGGTCAAGAGGACCAAATCCGAATTCTTGCTTAATGGCCTTACGATTTGTAGATGACTGAGGAAAAACCAACTGGCAAAAAAGATCCCAACCTCATATTTAGATACACAACATAAATGCCACTTTTCAAAATTTTATAAATTGGAATTAACTTACAAGTTGTACCCTGTACTGGTCTTGCCACCACTAAATCTTTGGCAGGAAACATCTGACCACCACTGACACACATTTAATGGCTCATTGAACAAAGTGCCATTTCCACACAAGAAGGATTGTTTCATATTTTTGCCATCTGAATCAGGGATGCAAATGTGGAATACTTGACATCTTGTTTCAACGTCAGCATAATAACCTAAAATAATATATAATCAAGGGGCTACAAAATGTACCACTATGCATACACCCAGAAAATTAGTATATTGTAGACTGTATATGTTCACTGAAGGGATTTTGGGACTCATAACTATCTTATTGCTATTATTAAAAGTTCACTGCAGCACCTAGCCACCTAAGACGAACGCGGCTACGCACAGTCCTCACCAACCACATTCATTAAAAGCTTCACTCCTTAGCATCTCCCTAGAAGTTTCATCTTTTTTTTAAATCCTTCCTTACAATTTTATTTCATACCATGCTAGACCTACTTTTCTTTTGGCCTTAAACGGACGACCAAATAGCACATTTTTTGATAGTCTGTATACCTTCAACCGTAATATATTGCCAAGCCATCTTAGTCTTTATTCATTATAACCTTACACAGTGCGGTTTTTGTTTACGACTTAGGTTACGAGACTACTAGACTACTGTTTTTTTTGTGCTTCAGTACAGCAGACGAACAAATAGGACTATCCTTATGCGATTCCTCTGGAGAACATTTGACAGAACTTCCTCAACATTTCAAAGCTCTCCTGTCTTAGATCCATGTTTCGTAAGGTACTATATGATATTAAATATATGCTTATGTCTTTTAAGGTTTGACAACTCACAAATAGTGAAGCTTTACGGTTTTGGTCAGAAATTACCATCTCCATCAACAGCAGATTGCGGTTCTGGCGGCACTTGCCCCCTTGTAGAAGATTTACCGATTACACAGGTAGAGGTGAGAAAAATAGCCATAATGGAACTCAAGTTTTGTTGATGCCACCCATTAAACTTTAATTCTGCATCTGATTCTGATCAGCACCCCATTTATATTCACACCCCCCCCCCCATATAATTCGAGAAGACCGTAAGTTTTCATTTTTGTCAATGATTGGGGGCTCACCAATTTAATTCAATAAGATCCCAGTGCACAAGGAATAAAGTTTAGGAACTTATGTATTATCCCAAACACACTCAAGAGGTTTGCTTTGTTTAGTCTGAGTAAAACTGTTTTTTTTCTAATATTCGGTTATAATTAGCTTGTTCTTTCGCGAAATGAACTGTGATGCAGGTTAATGTTAATGTTTTTTGTTTCATTGTGATATTCACGTTCTTTATTGTTGTCTTTTTGTTTATTATATTTTCTCTTTTTTCTGGTATGAATCATTCCTACTGTCTCTCAGAAGATGTGGACTTGATTTTCTGGGCCTTTCTCAAATACTGCTGAATAAGAGAAGCGAATAGAGAATAATAGATGTGGCTAGGTTAGGTATTTAATATAATGCGTTCTGGACATCCTGTTTTCCATAACTACTTGTTGTAGTTTCCATAATTTGTCACTAAAGTATTATATTTTCATCACATTTTGGTATATTTCATTATGATTAACCTAACTTCTCTGATATTACACAAGTACCGAAATTTATTTAAAGTATAATTTAATCGGAGTTTATTATATTTCTATTTTTATTATAAAATAAAATAAATTACACTTCTGATATAATTAAGTTAAATATAGTAAATTTTAGTAGATGTAACATAAGTTAAATATAAGAAAAATAAAATAATTTAATACAAGTTAATAAGATAAGTTAACACATGAATTAAATTAATAAAATTTAAAATAAGGTAATATAATTTAAATGTAAATAAGTTAATAAAATATAAGATAAGTATAAGTTATACTTTATTATATTTAACTTATATTTATAGAGTGTAATAAATATATACTATAATTTTAGTTTTATTATACGTTAAATATAGTAAATTAAATATGAATTTTACTTCTATTTATTAAGAAAACTGTATTAGTTATAGTTTATTCCTACCTTTCTTTGATAGGGGACTTCTTAGATTCGTGTTGCATAAATTCTTATAGTGCAAATTTAAATAGCTCAACAAACTTATGAATACAAATTTTACTTAAAAGGCATGATAGCTTGCTAACTAGTTTAAAAACGCTTCTAATTATCAAGAATTTAAAATAATTCTTAACGACCCTTTATTTATTTTTGTAATACCAACTTCGTCTTAACAGATGCCAAGTACCCCAATTTATTTAACTAGATTTGCTGTTTTTACTGCAATCAGCTATTTGATTTGCGGCAGACTGGAGCCAAAGCAGGGTTGCCAACGTTTTTGTATGATCCGTCAAATTTCTTCCGTTTTTTGCTGCAAGTATATGCGTCCACAACGGTTCAACGGTTCAATAATGTTTATGCGAAGTTTCATATCTGACCAGCAATACTTAGCCTTCACAAATTTGCCCTTTGAATATTGTTCTTGGCTTCTAGAACTTGATTTAGCCTATTCCTGTGCATATACTTTTTAAATATCTCATAACATTATTTACGGTTGACATAACATTATTGAACCGTAAATAATGTTATGAGATATTTAAAAAGTATATGCACAGGAATAGGCTAAATCAAGTTCTAGAAGCCAAGAACAATATTCAAAGGGCAAATTTGTGAAGGCTAAGTATTGCTGGTCAGATATGAAACTTCGCATAAACATTATTGAACCGTTGAACCGTTGTGGACGCATATACTTGCAGCAAAAAACGGAAGAAATTTGACGGATCATACAAAAACGTTGGCAACCCTGCTTTGGCTCCAGTCTGCCGCAAATCAAATAGCTGATTGCAGTAAAAACAGCAAATCTAGTTAAATAAATTGGGGTACTTGGCATCTGTTAAGACGAAGTTGGTATTACAAAAATAAATAAAGGGTCGTTAAGAATTATTTTAAATTCTTGATAATTAGAAGTGTTTGTAAACTAGTTAGCAAACTATCATGCCTTTTAAGGAAAATTTGTATTCATAAGTTTGTTGAGCTATTTAAATTTGCACTATAAGAATTTATGCAACACGAATCTAAGAAGTCCCCTATCAAAGAAAGGTAGGAATAAACTATAACTAATACAGTTTTCTTAATAAATAGAAGTAAAATTCATATTTAATTTACTATATTTAACGTATAATAAAACTAAAATTATAGTATATATTTATTACACTCTATAAATATAAGTTAAATATAATAAAGTATAACTTATACTTATCTTATATTTTATTAACTTATATTAACTTATTTATATTTAAATTATATTACCTTATTTTAAATTTTATGAATTTAATTCATGTGTTAACTTATCTTATTAACTTGTATTAAATTATTTTATTTTTTTTATATTTAACTTATGTTACATCTACTAAAATTTACTATATTTAACTTAATTATATCAGAAGTGTAATTTATTTTATTTTATAATAAAACTAGAAATATAATAAACTCCGATTAAATTATACTTTAAATAAATTTCGGTACTTGTGTATTATCAGAGAAGTTAGGTTAATTATAATGAAATATACCAAAATGAGATGAAAACATAATACTTTAGTGACAAATTATGGAAACTACAACAAGTAGTTATGGAAAACAGGATGTCCAGAACGCATTATATTAAATACCTAACCTAGCCACATCTATTATTCTCTATTCGCTTCTCTTATTCAGCAGTATTTGAGAAAGGCCCAGAAAATCAAGTCCACATCTTCTGAGAGACAGTAGGAATGATTCATACCAGAAAAAAGAGAAAATATAATAAACAAAAAGACAACAATAAAGAACGTGAATATCACAATGAAACAAAAAACATTAACCTGCATCACAGTTCATTTCGCGAAAGAACAAGCTAATTATAACCGAATATTAGAAAAAAAACAGTTTTACTCAGACTAAACAAAGCAAACCTCTTGAGTGTGTTTGGGATAATACATAAGTTCCTAAACTTTATTCCTTGTGCACTGGGATCTTATTGAATTAAATTGGTGAGCCCCCAATCATTGACAAAAATGAAAACTTAGTCCAAGGTGAAATTTGCAACAGTTTTAAATTTCCTTAAAATCTATTTAAAGTTTTGCTTCAAACACTTTTACTTTACTTTTACTTAACTGCTTTTCTTGTTTTGTTCTCACTTCATCTCAGAGATAGACCTACTCAGAAATAGTATGGTAAAAACTTGTACTTGAAATTAAACTAAAAAGACAGTTTTTTTTTTCAGCTGAAAGTAAGGAACAACATTAAAGCTTAAATCAGATATTTTGAGAAGACAAGTGTTTTTCTTCTTCAGCAATATTTGAGAAAGTGCCAGAAAATCAAGTACACATTTTCTGAGGGAAAATGGGACGATTCAGACCAGAAACAAGGGAAAATAAAATAAATAAAAAGACAAAAATAAAAAACATGAACATCAAAATGAAACAAAAACCCAAATTATAAAAATTAAAAAGCTATAAATGCAGAGTAAAATAACAGGTGAAAAAAAGTTACAAAACAATAAACCCGAATCAAAAAAGGTCAGCCACTCAGCCAAAGTCTAACGACTAACGATTTTCTCATTTAGAAGCGAGACAAGTGACTAAGATTCTTTCAAAGTATAATCATCTACTGAACAAGTACTGACAAAACTCTCCAAAAGTGACCCTGCGTACCTCAGCGCCTCTAGGCGCAAGTACTACTTAATCGCTCCGAGCCAAAGTACTTTGCTCCCAGCCAATCGCTCCAGCCAATAGAGCGTGATTCAGGTGACGAGTTACCCAGAAATTTGTATTGAATTGTGTAACTGAGGGTCTTAAAAATGACCTAAGGGTCTGTGTAAATTGTGTAACAAAGGGTCACTTTTTTTGGGTAGAGAGGATATGTTTTGTCAGTACTTGTTCAGTAGATGATTATACTTTGAATTCTTTCAAGTGAAACAAAATAACAAAGCAGAGAAATATGTCGCTTTTGTCCAATTTTAAATAAAGCTTGTTTAGCTCAGTATCTTTTAGATCTTTTAGCCCTCGCTGAGAATGTTCATGACCACCCACACCAGAATAATTTATTTGACCAGGCTAGCCTAACTTCTCATGACAAGGGTTTAGTCTATGGGCACCCATATGGGGGGGGGGGTAGAGGGGGCTCCAGCCTCCCCTGGCTTAATGATGCTGCCTTATATTTTTTTTGTTTTGTTTTGAGATTTCTATTATACAGCTTTGGAAGTTCCAATTAGACCAGGTAAGTCCCCCCCTAAGACTCAGCTTATGGGCGCTTATGGTTTAGCCCAGCAACACAGAGGCGCTTGAAATACATAAATATCAAAATTTAGGTTTGGCTCTTAAGAGGGATGTGGGGGATTCTAAAATAATGGACTCTTATTTTGGTTTTCTCAGACGAAAATCTAATAATTTATTCATTCTTAAGATAAATTCTATACTTCTTCCACATTCGCAACATGATACGAATTCTTGACCCCTCAGACTTAGAGAATCCTGTTCTAAAAAAGCTTTATTTAAAATTTGACAAGTGTGGCGTGGTTCTCTGCTTTATTATTTTATTTCGCTTGAAATAATCTTAGTCGCTTGTCTAGATTAAATAAAAAACAAGTTTTTTCAACTGAAATTAAGGAGCAACATCAAATCTTAAAATGAACAGAAATCATTACTTATACGAGGGGGGATGCCCTGTCCTTAGTATCTTGCTCTTTACGCTAAAGTTTTCTTTAGGGCATTTAAAAAAGGCTTATTACTCTAATTATACAACTCGTGTGTTTCAGGAGTCGTTGTTAAGGAATAGGAATTGGGACACAAAATCAGACTTTAGTGTAAAGAGCGAGGTATAGAGAAGAGGGCAGCCCCATCATATAAGTAATAATTTCTATTCATTTTAAGTTTTGATGTTGCTCCTTACTTTTAGTTGAAAAAAACTTGTTTTTTCTTTAATTTCTGATCGTTTTTTAATATTGCCGGAAATCCAGGCACTCTTCCATGTAAAATTCCCTCTCCCCGCGGAAATTCCCTGCATGGAAAGTTATTCCCACGTAAAATAACCCCCCCCCCCCCACCACGCCAGGAAAATTCCTCTCAGACGATTCTATTCTAGCTGAAAATCTCCCGGAAAAGTTTATTGCAGACGGTTCCAGGTGAATTTTTTTTCTTAGCGCACTTCCGGTTGAAAAAGACTTTCATTTTAAAATATTTTTTTTTCAAATCATTCCTGAAGTCCCCTCCCGTGAAAAACTCCCCCATGGTATATTTCTCCCGTGAAAAATCCTTCCTCCTACGGAAAGATACTCTAGACAACTTCAACCTGGTAAAAATTTATCCCGGGCAATTCCTCTTAACATCTTCGCACGTAAAATTGACTCGGAAAAGAGAAAGTAAGACAAATAAAAACAATTTCGTATATGAATTCTGGCAAATTTTCCCAGTGTAAAATTTCCCTTGAAAAGTTAATCCGCCGGAAATTTCCCTCCTCAAGGAAAATTCTCCCCGTGGAAAACCCCCCAGCAGAAAATTCACCACCAGTCCCCTCCTTGCCCGAAAAATGTATCGATACTTCCCAATAACAAATACTACACGCAAACAATGGGCAAATTATATAACTTAAAGACCTTCCCCAGGGGCTGTGGGGTGTCATGTTATCTCCAAAAGCATAGTTATCGGGCCTTTCAATCATAATGAACAAAATTGCTATCTCAAAATTTTGATCGGGCAACTTCGAGGAAAAAGGGGAGTCGGGAGGGCTAGTTGCCCTCAAATTTTTTGGTCACTTAAAAAGGGCACTAGAAATTTTAATTTCCGTTCAAATGGGTTCTTTTCCGATGACTATTGGTTTGAGGTGATCACTACCGGAGAAAAAAAACAAAAAAACAAACAAATAAATAAACACGGATCCGTGATTTTTCTTTTGGCAAAAAATATAAAGTTCCACATTGTTGCAGATGGGAGCTTGAAACTTTTACAATAGAGTTCTCGGATACGTTGAATTTGATTGTGTGATTTTCATTAAAATCCCTTGACTTTTAAGGGGTGTTTACCCCATTTTCAAAAATCAGGCAAATGTTCTCAGGCGTTTAGCTTTTGATGGATAACACTAAGCTTAATGAAGCTTATATATTTGGAATCAGCATAAAAAGCGAATTTCTTTGATACATCTATTACTATCAAAATTCTTTTTTTTTATTGTTTCGGTTACTATTGAGCCGTATCGCTCCTTACTTACTGTTCGTTACCACAAACTGTTTGATTCTAAATAAGAACATCGTTAATAGATAAATTTTGGGTGAGTTGTAGACCTTTTTTGATTTGTTTTTTTTTCTTCATCTGAATTTTTATTTATTTTTTACCTGTTATTTTATTCCGCGTTGATAGCTTTTTATTTCTTCTAATTTGGGTTTTTGTTTCATTTTGATATCTGTGTGGCTTGATTTTGTCTTTTTATTTATTTATACTTTTTTTTTCTGGTCTAAGTTGTTCACATTTTTGCTCAGAAAATATGAACTTGATTTTCTGGGACTTCTCTTTAAGAATGATTTCCTAAACACAAGGGCCGTGCAATTAGAATCAGAACCTTTTCTAAAAGTTATTTAAAAAGAACTTAAGCGTGAAAAGAAGGGTATTGAGGAGGAAGTAGGCCACCTCATATACGGAATAATTTCTGTTGGTTTTGAGTTTTAATGTTTATTCTTACTTTCAGTTGAAAAAACTTTTTTTTTTGTTTAATTAAGCGTAAATAAAGCATTTTTGAAGTCTCTTCGCTGATAAATGACAAACAAATTATGCATTAAAATGTTATTACTCTTAGCTGAAGATAAAAAAAAAAATTAAAGATCAGGAAAAGATTTAATCTGATAACGGAAAAAACTTAAAAATGTCTACTTATTTTGTTTCTAAGTGTAATCCATAACTTTTTCATTGCATATTGATTATCATATTTGTTTCGGTTTTTTTTTTTCATTTTCTTTTGCTTGTTGCTTTTGTACATTTAATTTTGGGTGGACAAAACATGTTTAGAAGGGGCTTTTCAGACTAAAATTGTACTTCATGGATGGAGAGCAGAATTTTCACACCTTCTTCAAGAATTCACGCTCTTTTTAGCCTACAAAATGATGAATAGGACTGTTTCTTTCCATACTCTTCACTATCCCAAGAAATTCTGGTATTAGTCTTTTAAATTCACCCAGCCCGGTAAATAGCGAAATATGAACTTGCAGCTTCATTTACTTTTAGGAAAATCATTTTTATTACTTTTTTTTAAATCACCAGATATGGTTGAATGGCATTAATCTAGGCGTAAGTGAATTAATTTTTGGTTTTTATTGTTGTTTTTCAGAAGGGGGTGCCTAAAATTGGTCAAATGGCTAAGTAATAATATTTTACAGAGATAGTGGGGCCTTTTGACTTCCCATGATATGCTTTATCTAAAAATCATTTCAATTATAAAAACAAAAGATTATTGTTTGTCTTGGTCTTAATTGGTCTTGATTTGTCAATATCCTAATTTATTTGTTTGTAATTCGTCAGTGTCTTCTTTTAATGTTTCAGTGCAATACTCTTTTACCTCCTCTGTATTTCAAAATATGTACCATTTTTTCCAAGTTTAATTATGCATCTACTAGGGCTCCCAGTATCCTGAATTTTTCAGGGTTTCCTCAAATTTCCCTCAAAATAGATTAAATTCTCTGTAATTTTTGGTAACGTTAATTTTTGGGGAAATTTGGAGAGCCGAATTTTCTTTTGGGATTGAAATGTCAGTATACTCAAATCACTGGTCTATACTCTCCTAAGTACCTAGTTCGCTAATGATTACGCAAATAGTAAAATAAAAAATCTTAAACCCCTTCAAACCTTGGGCGATTTCTCCTACTCTTATGGATTTTGACTGAAGCCATGCCTCTATATGGGTGAATACTTTATTAAATACTTTTTTTTACAAAAAGACTAATTTGAATCTATCAGTTACGAAACACGGGGTTTGTTATTCACTACCTCCAAGATGATTCGGGATGTCTAGCTTTCGAGCACACATACCTGGGGTTTTTCCATCACAACTGAAGGATGTCTCTGGCACTTGACCATACACAGGGTAATCAACTCCAGGTGTTCCAGGAACCAAATCTCTTAGATCGTTCACTTTGTTTGGCAGACTAGTTGTTGAGCCTTGAGACGGGGCAGGAACCTGAAGATGGGGATAGTTTCCTGCAAACAAGGGTCGACCGAATATATCTAGCTGCTGCAGCTGACTGAAGTCACCTGGAAAGGATGGATATAATCCCCCACCAGCATTTGTCCAAGGAACTTGTCCTCGGCTATCTTGCAATAAATTTTGTTGAGGAGAAAAGTTCTGAAATCCTCGCATCTTTCGTTGATCCTTTTCCTTGTTGTCCTTCTTCTCATCGTGTTTGTGAATGTCGTTATCATTGGGGTGAACTTTGGCAGCAAACTGTGGGGGGTTATCTATTTTCCCAAATGGATTGAATAAAAAAGGAGGTCTGTTTAAAAGCTCTACTTCAGGTAAGTACCCTGTTTTAAGTGGATTGAAAGAGCTATTTCTCAGCGATTCTGGAACTCCACCATAAGGATGGTAAGGATTGTAATTAGGTGGAAACATTGGCTCACCAAAATTATTTAGGAATAAATTTTGGGGTCCCTGATCAGCAAGAAAGGGATTTATTGGAAACGCCTGCAGAGGACTAGACAGACCACTGACCGGTGAGTTTTGCCCTAAATTGTTTGGAAATTCTTGCTCTCTCAGAGGACTTCTAGAACCAAATGGATTTTGCCCCTGCCGATTAGGGAACTGGTTTTGATTGAAGGGGTTATTTGATCCTGGATATTGTCCATTCTGATTAAAAGGATTTTGGTTGAAGGGAGTTTGACTCGGAAATCGTCCATTGTAGGAGTTTGCTGGAAATTGATTATTATTATTAAAAGAATTTCCGGCAGGATTTCTATTGGTAAAACCATTTTGTCCTTGAAATTGATTAAAAGGGTTTCGACTGAATGAATTTTGGTTGAAAGGATTGTAGTTCTGATTTGAAGGATTGTAAGGATTAAATGAGGGGTTGGACTGACCCATAAAACTATTTGTGTTATTGAAAGTATTAAATGCTGGCTGTTGGCCTGGATATCTGTTATTGAATGGATTGAATGCTGGCCGATTTATAGTTGAGTTTGAGGGGAATCGACCATTAAAAGGAGGGAAGTTTTGGCCGGGATAAAATGGACCTTGGCCAGGGTAGTTTTGGGAAGGAAATCCTTGTCCAAATGGACCCATCGGGGTTTGCCCAAATTGTCCGGGATATCCTTGATTACTCGGTTGACCCTGGCTAAATTGACCAGGAAATGTTTGTCCTTGTCCAAATTGACTGGGTCCAAACTGGCCTTGACCGAATTGACCTTGACCAAACTGACCATTTTGACCCTGCCAAGGTCCAAAGCCTCCTCCTTGGTTGGATTGAAATGGATAGCCGTTATTGCCACTATTTTGACCTGGGTTTGAAAAAGGATTTTGGCCATTGGAATTTTGCCCAAATTGACCATTTTGATTATTAAACGGTCTATTTACAGAATTCCCTGAAAACCCTCCCGAAGCACCTGAATTAGGAAAGTTCCCATTTTGTCCATACTGAAAGTTTTGAGGTGCAATTGACTGGGCAGCATTCCAAATATTTGGAAAGTTGTTGACACCATTGTTTGGTAGGTTTGGCTGTGCTAGTTGCCCAAACTCTTGCTGGTTAGGGGGTTCAAAGCCTTGATTTCCAATTGACGAAAAAAGAGGATTAAAATTTGGGAAGTTCTCTGGTATAGGCTCTGGGGATGTCCATGGGTTGGGCAAATTCCAAGGAAATTGGTGCGGTTGCCTTTGAGAATGTTGCGGGCTCCTCGGGTGATTCGTCGAAGTTGATTGTTGCTGTCTGGAATTCGTATTGCTTGCATGGAGCAAATTCGTCAGACCTAAAAATAAAATGAAATCATAAACAGGGGCTGTTCAAACCTCTATTTGACAATTTACCACACAGAAATTGTTTGACAAGGCTCGGAAAATCCAGAGGGTCCTGAAACATTATTAGAGTAGTAGGTAGCGTAATTAGGTTGATCGTTTGAAGTTTGAGCTTACTCCAAGGAAGGCTAGCATGCAAAAGTTCATTTTTGGGAATAGGTGTTTTTATTAGAAGGGGAAATTAAAAATTGAAAAAATCGTAAAAATGATGTGAACATTATGAAAAATTCTTGAAATTAGTTTGAATACTATGACTTCAGTGAGAAAAGGCTAAAGTGGCTATTGTGTCCAAGCCTGAGTTATGGTTGGGAAAGATTAGGACTATGTGGCAGTATCAGCATTGCTTATCATCAAGGCGGTACCCAGAGGGGGGGGGGGTTGAACCCCACACCCTGAAATGTTTGATTGACTTGTAAATGGTAACAAAAATGGATATAAACAATTTTGTATCTGTTTTTTGATGTTTTGTTTGCGTGTAACCCCCCCCCCACAATAAAAACAATATTTGAGTAAAACTTCCTCCTTAAAAAAATCCTGCGTACGGCCTTGCTTATCATATACATAAAAATATTTGAGTGAACAAAATCATCTGGCAAATTAGAAAGGATAAGGCAAAAAAATGAAATACTTATCCCCTTCTAATCTTCTGCCGCGAAGTAGATATGGTTGGAGCTTATTTGATGAATTAATGGGAAAGGTCCGTATTAACTTCGATAACGTCTAGACACAAATAATTTTTTTACTGATGCTTTGGCAAGAACATAATTTTTAAGATGCAAAGATCAAGCACTGCTAACTGCTGACTGTTTTGATTTTAAACTAATTATAATCTAAACTTATGTAGAATCTAATCAATTTAGATTATTAGCTTAAGATCATTAAAGTAATTTAATTTATTTTAGTTTATTTCAACCTAAATAGTTTCTTTTAGTTCAGTTAATTTAATTTTAACTTTAATTTTTTAGTTTAGAACTATTGATATAAGTTTAAGACGCAGAATTAATTTTTACCAATTTTACTGTTTTATCTCCATACCTTTGCGGATTTAAAAAATTAAGATTATGTTTAATTAATCGCTCTAGGTCTGTTGCAGTATCCACCAAAATTGCTGTTGCTGCAACTTCATAAATAACTAAATAAAAATTCTGTTTGTAGCTTTGGTGATTTAGCCAATAGGAAAGAGTAAAGGTAACTCATAGTTATGTAACTTATTTATGGGAGGCTTAAGAGTATAGTTTGTGGGTTACCCATACTTTTCGGCCTATAAGCCAATTGAAATTATAAAAAAAATAACTTGGTTCATTTTAGTAAGGTACCCTCTAATTAAAGATTGAGAAAATCTTTAAACAAAACAATTATCGACTGTTTTATTTTTGAACTGGCTGTTCTAGAATAATTGAGGGATGTAAAGTCTAAATTCTTTTTTACTACGCTGATAGAAATTGTAATTTTATTTATAAATAAACTGCATACTGTAAGATCTAATTTAAAAGAGAACACTAGGAGCACTTTCATAGAGAATATAAAATTAACTATTGAAACACTTTGCTTAATTTATATTAATTTAAAGTCTTACGTTTTTGTAAGCTTTTAAATATTATCTGTAATTTTGCTGTTGAAGTCCAATATTTTGGTTGTTCTAGGCGAATACCCCCCCCCCCGGAAAATACTCCCCCCAGTAAATACCCCTCTCCGCGGAGAATACCCCCCGCGGAAAATGCCCCCCGGAAAAAATACCCCCCAGGAAAATTCACCCCCCCCCGCGAATATACCTCTCCCCCGCCGAAAATAACCACCCCCCGGAAAATATCCACCGGGACCCCCCCCCCCCCCGGAAAATACCCTCCAGTATCATTTCGGTGTCTGAGTTTTCAGACCAGATAGAAATATTCTCGTGCTCCTAGCATGCAACGTCAACACAGAAAAATGTTCTGCTCCCGATATAAATTTTGCTGAATAATATAAAAGCGAAGAGTTCTTATGAAAATTTACGGACTAACATTTAATGTAAAAGAAATTACCTAAACCCCCTTTTTTCTACAAGAATGTTTTCCAGAAAAAAAATAGTATGCAGTTGCCCCTGTAACTCAGTAACTGAAACAATTTATTTTGATTCTGATGAAAAATAGCCCAGAATTTTGTAATTGCGAAAACTTGACTTTAGGAAGGCGTGCTATTTAAACACTAATGTATACTGCTGACATAGCGTTACTAAATTGCTATTCAATTATGCGCGTTCACACTATTTATTGACAGGAAATTCGTTATCTGGAGCTGCTGGGAATATTTCACGCCATTGTACACCCCTTCAAATAAAATCCCCCTCACTATAAAGGGGAGCAATAAATTCCGTCTCAGGAACTTGGGTACTTATGCACTATATCTTACACACGAACGAAGTCAAGTTTTGTTAATTCTAATGAAATGAAATAAAACAGGATGAAAATATAATAGTTTAGAAACAAATTTGGGCTATATATTTGTCCATTTTGGGGGGAGGGAGGTTTAGGGTCAAGCTTAGCATATATTAAATACGCAGCCTAACCTACCTAACCAAAATACAAATGAATGTGCTTTGTCAGTTTAATATACATTTAATGATATTTAGTATTCAAAATCTTAATATTATTTGATTCATTAAAGTTATAAAAGTAAAAACATTAATATTTTTTCAGTTAAGTCAAATAGTGTTCTGGCCTTAGGAAGGAATAGGGTCTTAAGCCCTACTCATGTTAATTTCTGCTTGTTTTGAGTTAGACTCAGTTATTTATTTCTGTTCGTTTTGGGTTTCATCTATTTGTCGATGCTGATTTGTGGTAGTTTCACGTTTGGTAGATCATTTGATTTGATTTTTGCTCACTTTTGGTCTAATGGGGTTCTTTACTTTTCTTTTTAAATTAATTTCCGGTAAGGAGCAAACGTAAAGCAAAGATTCAGTACATAAAAGATACATTATATATATATATATATATATATATATATATATATATATATATATATATATATATATATATATATATATATATATATATATATATATATCAAATCAATTAAATACGGAGCCTGATTCATTTTTGAAGCTTTTACATTTAGATTATTTGTGGTTTAGGCCTTTCTTTGCAGCCTTTTTAGCCAAGTAAGTTACATACTGAAATGTCCGTACTGATAAAAATACTCTCCTTTGAGCTGAGGCCCTAAATAATTATCTTACAATTAAATCATTATTAGTTTTCGTCAATTAGGTTGTAAAAATATATAAAATATTAATTACATTATAATTTTTACATGAAAGTTGTATTTAACATATTAACCTTAAATTCAAAATAACATACCCAGAAGAAGAAGGCTTATCCTGAAAAGCTTTCCCATCTTTGGTCGAGACAGTATAACCTCCACGCTTGTATGTCAACTGATTTATTTTTCTTAATGCAAATTGTATCAATGACTCGTTTCTATCTGAACTTGGCTTAAGCTGATCATTCATTGTTCATCACGAAGATCAGAACCTTTCCTTTGAATAAAGGAAAAATAATTTCTTAAAAAACCTTGACACTTACTTCCTTCTCGTGAGCTGAAATTGTCTCCATTCTTCTTTTCCCTGTTCCTTATCCGATTTGTCAAAAACGAAAAAGACAAACTAGATGGTAAGGGTGACAGGAATAACTAATCAGTATTATAAAAAATTGCAATTATTTTTAGTTTCCTTAATGAGTACTTGTGTTAATTTTCTTCAAATTGGAGCAAAATACAGTAGAGGGTGCCGGGTCTATACTCATCTCTCGTTAGCGTTAGGATTTCTTTTATGAAATCCTTATCTTCAGCATTAAAACTTGTAATAATTAGCCAAGCTAAATAAATAGCTAGTGGAAATAGAAGTAGCTGTAACTCAAAAAGTTTTGCGTAAAATATACTGTCCAACTGATATTTCTGTTTTCGTTCATTTGATATAATATATTCCAGCCAAGATTACATCTTTCCTGTATTCAAATTACTTCATTTTTTCCCGACGTATTTCGTTTCCCCTTTTTTACTCCTAGACATAGTCATTAAATGAATTTTATTAATATATAATTTAATTTATCTGTCATCTACCTTATTTAGACTATAGTCATTGTCAGAAGTAGTGGCACATACTAGCTTTGCTCCGCCTTCGAATCATTGGTTAACGCTAAGTTAACCAAAAAAAGGCAAAGGAAAATCTGACTGCCTTTTGGCAATCAGTCCTCGCAACCAAAGCATACTTCTCTTTTAGCTTCAGTTCCGGTATTAGATGAATGAGTAATACGATCATGGTGGCAGCGGTAGCTACAACCTAGTAAAGAGCGAGCTACATCCCATAGTAACCAAAAGTTAAAAAGCGCCTGAAAAAAAACCTGCATAGTACAGAAAAATTGCTTTCTGACACAAAGCCAAGAATGGTGACTATTATTTCGTTTCATCTTAAAAGTAAAAGTTTATTGCAAAAAAAAATTACTGTTATTTAGAAAACCCTCAAACTCCTCGAAAATGATGTCAGATCGAAATGAAAAGTGTACCATTGGAAGCAGCATAGTCAAAAACCTACTCTAGGGGAATTATAGCCCCCCTCCTTGAAAACAAGGAAAATCACTTTTTTGCATGGGTAGCACAGATCTGTCTCCCTTTTTTTCTTTTTTTTTCAACAGGCCTATTGGGCTACCAGAACACCATAGAGAGATACTTAATGGCTCATTCAAAGCTATGTCTCGTATCTACGTGGTTTTTATAGATTCTGCCATCTGTAAGAACCATATAGCGCTAAAATGGCACTTTTTGTGCCATTTAAAAAGGGGTGGCACTAGCTTGCTACCAAAAGATCGTAGACAGATCACTTATAGCTCATATAAAAGATATTGCTCATATCTACGTCCTTTATATAAATTCAACCGCCAGTAAGTTCCAAATGGCACTAAAGACGGCACTTTTGGTGCCGTGTCTCATGTGGAAAAGCTGGGGCTGTTAGGCTAGCAGAACTTATAAGAATGATGTTTAATTGCTCATTAAAAAGTTATTGCTTGTATATACGTATTTTTTTTTCAATTTTACCATTCTTAAGTGCGATATAGCCCTGAAAACAACACTTTTAGTGCCACTTCTTAAGTGGAAAAGCCCTGAAGTACAAAACAGTAATAGTTATTATCCAGAACCCTTAACTAGAGGTTTCGAAGAGCCCCTCTCATACAATCCCTCCTTCAGCCCCCTTAGTAAGTTTCACAAGTCATCTGCTCATCAGTAAGCTACTGAATCATTAGCAGGCTACCACACCATCTTAGATAGATGTTTAATGGCTCAATTAAAAGCTATTGCTTATAATTACTAGGTTGTTTTAAAATTCTACCATCTATTAGATTTCAAAGATTTCAATAATAACTATTTTTTGGGGGAATTTACAATGAGCTCTTTCTCATGGTTGAACCATTAGCTGCAACCTAGTGAAGAGGGAACCACAGCTTGTAGTAACTAAAAGTTAAGAAATGTTAAAACGTTTTTTTTCTTCTTCTTTTTTTCCAGGCCGAGCAGGTTACTAGAAGATCATAGAGACATGCTTAAGAGCTCATTCAAAAGCTAATTCCATATGTACATTGTTTATATAAATTCCGCCAACTGCAAGTGTCATATAGAAAGAAAAAAAAGGCACTTTTTATATCGTTTCTTGAGGGTTGGGGCTAGCGGGCTACCAGAACATCTTAGATAGATTTTTGATAGCTCATATAAAACATTTTGCTCATGCCTACTTTTTTCCTATAAATTCCACCATCTTCAAGTTTCAAATGGCACTTAAAAAGGTACTTTTGATGCCGTGAGTAGTGATGCATCAATGAAACGAAGAGGAGTGGTAGTAAATTACTGTATCAATGAAAGGAAGCGGTCAGGTGGGACTTTACTGTGTCAATGAAAGAGAGCAGGCAGGTGGTACATTACTCTATCAATTAAAGAGACAAGACAGGTATATGGATGTTTTATGTTTATGGATTTTTATTGCTGTATTTGTTTTATATTTGATGTTTCATTGTATGGGAGTCTGATTGTTATTGCAGAAATGGTTTTTGATATATGGTTGAATATGTGTGTTACTTTATGATTGATTATACGGACTGTTATATGGTTGATTTTTTATTCAATGTTTTTTTTGTATGGATGTTTTATTGTATGGATATATGGTTTTTAATAGTTTTTCAGGCTGTTATTGTTGTTTTATGTTTATGGATGTTTTATTTTGTATTGGTGTTATATTTGATGTTTCATTGTATGGGAGTCTGATTGTTATTACAGAGCTTGTTTTTGATATATGGTTGAATATGTGTGTTACTTTATGATTGATTATACGTATTGTTATATGGTTGGTGTTTTATTTAATGTTTTTTTGTATGGATGTAATATTGCATGGTTATATGGTGTTTAACAGTATTTTATTGTTTTCATTTTATTGTACTCTAATGATGATATTTTTCTTTTCCAATGATACGATTTCTTACATTCAGGGTATCTTCCCATTGATTTTTATGAAATTTGCGTTTGATGTAGGAATCAAACGTTCGACCCGTGATTTCCTATGGTAATAGAAAGACGCTTTAATCGATGGAACCAACAAGCCATTGAACATATTATGATCTCAGAGATACATCCAATATATTGTTTCTGGGACTTTGCCCAACTGATGTTAAGCGTCACAATATCGTAACAAGTTCATTCCATTGATTTATCAATTGGATTATCAATTGGATTTGTTACGGGGCAAATTTATGGCATCACCGTGAGAATATGCATACCACGATGACTTGAAATGCATACTAGACAGACAATTTCTTCTGATGCTTGGGCCCCAAATCCTACCCCTATCCCTACACCCCTCCCTCCCTCAACCCCTCCCACCCCATACCAACCCCCCCCCCAACCCCCACTTTTTTCTTTCCATCCCCCTTCCTCTATCCCTCCAACCCCCTCCCCCATCCCCCAATTTATTTATTTTTTTGGGGGGGGGGCTTCAAAACTATTCAACTTTTTTTTCTTTTTCTTTTTTTTTTAACATGTTATTTTTTTACTTATTTCAAATCTCTTATAATGACAAGAAACATACTTAAAACATACGAAATTCATATTTAATTGGAATAAGCAAACACCCGCCCAGACACACAGGCAAAAAGAATCAGAGTGACAAAAACGCATTTTCCTCTAATAAATTAACTGAGGTAAACAAAGCTTTAAAGTAAATGCCTATATTAAACATTTATCGGAATGAATTAGGTACGTCTTTAACAAAAAACGGATCATTGCGTGGCATTGCTGCTTCTGAAACTGCAAAGCCAAGAATATAATTTTTTGATAATTTGAAATCGATTGTTAATCTCAAAATTTTCACTTTATTTGACTTTTTCGGCATTGTTTGGCCCAAATTGTTCATTTATAGTACAAAACGGTAAGACACGCCACTCTAATGTGGCAAAATCTATTAATATATCTAAAAAGAGCACGATAAATCTCAATTTCTCTTATAATGAGTCTTTGTCCGACTTTCTAGGGCCATGATTTTAATATACCCATTCCTAGGAAAAAATACCAACAGCAAAAAACAAGCAGATTGAATACCTGTTTTTTTTCAGAAAAACTACAATTATTAAAACAAATTCTTAAAAAGTTACCTAGAACTGTTTGATAATGGCTAATAATTTATAAATGATTGGTACACCAACATTTTTCTATACTTATAAAGCTAGTAGCAAGTAGACAAAAATGTAGTATAATGCACATATAATTTAAATATACAATAAATAATTATAAAGTCATAAGAGAATTAGCCTTAGAAATCGTAAAATGTTCAATAAATATGCCTAATAAGCAAACTCCCCCCCCCACAAAAAACTGAAAGAAGCTTTATGATGAATATCCATTTTTATGTTTCGATTCAGTGCCAGGGCAACGATCAGTAGCATGTAAAGCTGTTGTTTCTCGTTATTGTTTGGTTTTCCCCTAGCTACATCAATTAAGGAGTTAGCCCCCGAAACCACATGCAAAATAAAGCTTTATACCACAAGAAGATTAAATTTAAAACGACAAATTTTCTGCCTATTATTCCCCTATTTTTTATGGTTAAGTGAATGAATGAATCTGTTTTATTGGAGAAATTTCGATCTAAAAAGGAGGTTACGCCCTATGCTGGCCTCTGTACAGATGACTATATGAATCAAACACTTACTTCAATCGTAAAAGCATTTTCTGGAACAGCTACTCTTAACACTAAATATAAATTAATTTTTTGAATAAAGAGACATTAAAATCGACCCTACCACCCAGGCTGATTTTAAGAAGTTTCTTTGAGATTTTTGAAAATTTGGGTATAAAACAGTCATTTTTTGAAAGGAAATTCAAGGCTGTGTTTTTCTTAAGTAACTAAAGGAGTTGTATCGAAGAATGATGCAACGTATTTCATATTTTACTGGAAATCAAAACTTTAGTCCTGACTAGGACCAAAACACTATCAAATAAAAACTATAAATAAAGAAAAAATTTAAAAAATCATATAGAAAAGATTGCATTCAAGTAATAAAAGGGATACTCCTTCTACTGTTTCAGATTATTAAACAGTGAAATATTTTTTTCAGCTTAATAGAAGTGTCACATCACCATAAGAAAAATAATAATAGAATAAAAAATTACATAATTTCTCTTTCATATACCTTGTTACACTTGAAGCATCATATTAAACACACACACACACAAACACACACACACACAAAGAATAGAAGTGTCACATGACCATAAAAAAATAATAATAGAATAAGAAATGACATAATTTCTCTTTCATATAAAATTTTACACTTGAAGCATCATATTAAACACAAAAAAAAAATCAATAAACAAAACAAAAACAAAAAATAACACACACAAACACACACACACACAAACACACACACACACAAACACACACACACACACACACACACAAACAAATACACACACAAACAAAAACACTGTTTCAACTGAAAGTAGTCACCATACCTCTTGCATTTGTGGTCTCCAATCACTTTCGGCTTATAAAAAAAGAGACTAGAAATACCTGGGGACTATTTTTCTGTATTTCAACTGAAAGTAGTCCCCATAGCGTAAAGAGCTAGGTGTCAGGGAGGGGGCAGCCCCCATTTTTATCACAATTTTGAATTGTGAAAAAATTTTGAATTGTAAAAAAAAATGAAAAATAAGTGAGAGAGATATGCAAAAATCTGAGTTAATCTAGGTTCACTTAGTGTGGCGTGCCACTCTAAGTGAACCTAGATTAACCCAGCTTTTACATATCTCTCTCACTTATTTTCTGGGGGGTTCTCAGAAAATAGCTGTTCCCTTCACCCTGTCACTTACTACATGTCTAAGCATTTACCCCATCCCCACCCACGGAAACAGTCACTTTCTATAGGTTTAGACGTTTACCCCATCCCCCATCCACGGAAACCCCATCACCTGGAAACCACACCCCCTCGCTGAAATTATGGTTTTCAAAATTTATAAATCTTCTTCGAATCCTGTTAGTTTTTAGTTTAATTCAGAAGTTCTAAGGGCAGTGGAAAATAGGAGTTTTTGTGTAATTTTTGTCCCCCCTCTCTTCCGTGCAAATACTTTCTTCTCATGAAAGGTCCTCTAGGAAACCCCCAAACAATGGAGGTAGAAATTATTTGATAATCCCTAGGTATTTTTAGTCTTTTTTTTATAAGCTGATAGTGATTAGAGAATACCCAAATGCAAAAGGTATTTTTTTTTGGGGGGGGGTCTCCTTTCCCATTGTGATAAGTGCTTATGTTCTTTTGATGAGAAGAATTGGTGTAGATTTAATGTGTTAATTTTTTATGATGATATTATGCGATGCAAGTCAAAACGATATCCGTTTCATATATGATACAATAGGCGAAACTTTTTTTAATCGTTTTACACCTGATTTGCTTTAAACCATGGAAAATCCTAGCTAATTGGTAAAAATGATCAAAATAGGTTGTTGGTCTTTCACATCTTTTAGCTATAAACCTTGACATGTCTTTTAGAATTAAAACAATTTGTATAAAGGTATAATCTGAATATCTTAATTATATTAGTCTCAATATGGACTCTGAAACAAGTAATGTTCCAATTGTAAGAAACACAGCCTTGAATTTCCTTTCAAAAAATGACTGTTTTATGCCCAAATTTTCAAGAATTTCAAAGAAGTTTCTTAAAATCAGCCTTGGTGGTAGGGTCGATTTTAATGTCACTTTATTCAATCAATTAATTTAGTTTGAGTGTTAAGAGTAGCTGTTACAGAAAATGCTTATACAATTGAAGTAAGTGTTCGATTCATATAGTCATCTGTACAGAGGCCAGCATAAGGCGTAACCTCCTTTTTAGATCGAAATTCGTCCAACAAAACAGATTCATTCATTCATTTAACCATAAAAAAATAGGGGAATAATAGGCAGAAAATGTGTTCTTTTAAATTTAATCTTTTTGTGGTATAAAGCTTTATTTTGCATGTGGCTTCGGAGGCTAACTCCTTAATTGATGCAGCTCAGGGAAAACCAAACAATAACAAGAAACAACAGCTTTACATGCTACTGACCGTTGCCTTCGCACTGAATCGAAACATAAAAATGGTTATTCATCATAAAGCTTTTTCCAGTTTTTTTTTGTGGAGGGGGGGGGGGAGAGGATGGAGTTTACTTATTAGGCATATTTATCTAACATTTTGCTTTCTAAACCTATTTCTTTTATGACTTTATAATTATTTATTGTATATTTAAATTATGAGTGCATTATACTACATTTTTGTCTACTTGCGCCTAGCTTTATAAGTATAGAATTATGATGGTGTGCCAATCATTTATAAATTTTTAGCCATTATCAAACAGTTCTTAGTAACTTTTTAAGATTTTTTTTAATAATTGTAGTTTTTCTGAAAAAAATTTCACTGTTTAATAACCTAAAACTGTAGAATGAGTATCCCTTTTATTACTCGAATGTAATCTACAATTAGTTGTATTTTGACATCGATTCAAAGGGGGACTATGTATCAATTTAAAACTCCATTTAGATCGTTTCTTTGCGGATCATCAATGTCCGGCAAAACGACACTTTTAACAAAAATAATTCAAAATTGTGATAAAAACGGGGGCTGCCCCCTCCCCGACACCTAGCTTTTTACGCTATGGGGACTACTTTCAGTTGAAATAAAGAAAATAATCACCAGATATTTCTAGTCTCTTTTTTTTATAAGCTTAAAGTGATTGGAGGCCCCCAATGCAAGAGGTAAGGTGACTACTTTCAGTTAAAATAGTGTTTGTGTGTGTATGTGTGTTTGTGTGTGTGTGTGTATGTGTGTGTATGTGTGTGTGTGTGTGAGTGTGTGTGTGTGTGTGTGTTTGTGTGTGTTTGTGTGTGTATTTCTGTGTGTGTTTGTGTGTGTGTTTATGAGTGTGTGTGTTTGTGTGTGTCTTTGTGTGTGTGTGTGCGTTTGTGTGTGTGTGTTTAATATGATGCTTCAAGTGGAAACTGTGTGTGTTCGTCTGTGTGTGTTTGTGTGTTTATGTGTTTGTGTGTGTTTGTGTGTGTGTGTGTTTGTGTGTGTGTGCGTGTTTGTGTGTGTTTGTTTGTGTGTTTGTGTTTATGCGTGTATGTCTCTTTGCGAGTGTGTGTGTGTGTGTATTTGTGTGTGTGTGTATTTCTGTTTGTGAGTGTTTGTGTGTGTGTTTTTATTTGTTTGTGTGTGTCTTTTTGTGTGTGTCTGTGTTTGGGTGTGTGTGTTTAATATGATGCTTCAAGTGTAACCTGGTACATGAAAGAGAAATTATGTCATTTTTTTATTTTATTATTATTTTTTATGGTGATGTGACACTTCTATTCTTTGTGTGTGTGTATGTGTTTGTGTGTGTTTTTGCGTGTGTTTGTGTGTTTAATATGATGCTCCAAGTGTATAATGGTATATGAAAGAGAAATATGTCACGTTTTATTCTGTTATTATTTTTTTAATGGTGATGTGACACTTCTATTAAGCTGAAAAAAAATATTTTCACTGTTTAATAATTCAAAAAGTGTAGAAGGAGTATCCCTTTTATTGCTTGAATGCAATTTTTTTAGATGATTTTCTCATTTTTTCTTTATTTATAGTTTTTATTTGATATTGTTTTGGTCCTAGTCAGTTCTAAAGATTTGCTTTCCAGCAAAATAGGAAAAACATTGCATCATTCTTTGACACCATTCCTTTTGTTACTTGAGAAAAACACAGCCTTGAAATTCCTTTCATAAAATGACTGTTTTATGCCCAAATTTTCAAGAATTTCAAAAAAGTTTCTTAAAATCAGCTTGGGTGGTAGGGTCGATTTTAATGTCTCTTTATTCAATCAATTAATTTAAGTTGAGTGTTAAGAGTAGCTGTTCCAGAAAATGCTTTTACGATTGAAGTAAGTGTTCGATTCATATAGTCATCTGTACAGAGGCCAGCATAGGGCGTAACCTCCTTTTTAGATCGAAATTCGTCCAATAAAATAGATTCATTCATTTATTTAACCATAAAAAATAGGGGAATAATAGGCAGAAAATTGTTCTTTTAAATTTAGTCTTCTTGTGGTATAAAGCTTTATTTTGAATGTGGTTTCGGGGGCTAACTCTTGGAAGGAGGAAGGAGGGGGGTTGGAGGGAAAAAGTGGGGGTAGTTAGGAAGGGGGCTGGGGGCGGTTGAGGTCGGGAGGGGTGTAGGGATAGGGCTAGGATTTGGGGCCAAAACATCAGAAGAAATTGTCTGTCTAGTATGCATTTCAAATCATCGTGGTATGCATATTCTCTCGAAGATGCCATAAAATTTCCCCGAAACAAATCCAATTGATAATCCAATTGATAATTCGAATGTGCTTGAACTTGTTCCAGTTCAATGGAATGAACTTGTTACGATATTGTGACGCTTAAGATCAGTTGGGCAAAGTTCCAGAAACAATACATTGGATGTATTTCTGAAATCATAATATGTTCAATGGCTTGTTGGTTCAGTCGATTATCGTGTCGTTCTTTTGCCATAGGAAATCACGGGTCTCACGCTCGATTACTACATTAAACACAAATTTCATAAAAATCAATGGGAAGATACTTATAATGTAAAAAATCGTATCATTGGAAAAAAAATATCATCATTAGAGTACAATAAAATGAAAACAATAAAAAACTATTAAAAACTATATAACCATACAATAATACATCCATACAAAAAAACATTGAATAAAACATCAACCATATAACAATACGTATAATCAATCCTAAAGTAGCACACATATTCAACCATATATCAAGAATCATATCTGTAATAACAATCAGACTCCCATACAATGAAACATCAAATATAAAACCAATATAAAAATAAAAATGCATAAACATAAAACATCCATATACCTGTCTTGTCTCTTTAATTGATACAGTAATGTACCACCTGCACGCTCTCTTTCATTGACACAGTAATGTCCCACCTGACCGCTACCTTTCATTGGTACTTTAATTTGCTACCACCCCTCTTCCTTTCATTGTTGCATCACTACTGCTGTGTTTCAAGTGTAACAGCTAGGGCTAGTTGCGACCGGAACTTTCTATGGTGATGCTTTCTAATTAAGTCAAATTTATGATTTTAATAGAAACATTAAGACGCAATACAAAGTTTCGAAATACCACTTTTTATTAAGATAAGGAACACAACCTGGTATGTGTATGCTTAATAGGAAATTGAGAAATCACCACTTCCTAGCTATATGCGTCAGTGGTTCCCAATAAGGTGTGGTTGATGAAACGTATAAAAGATACATTTTATGGCAAGGGGGTGTGATATACTAAGTTTATTTCGGACTAACGTCTGGTCTGTTCATGTTAGAAATACCTTGGATTATATGTCAAATATCGTAAGTGTTCAAGTGTCTTATTATATTATATCTTACCATAGTCGTACAATTGTTGACTCCCTGGGGCAACCAGTTCCAGCGGCTTATATGTTATCAGACTTCTACTGGTGTATGTCAGCTGAATACAAGTATTGTGTTAAAGCCAACCTCTCTACAATCTAAATATAGTCCCTCAAATATTCCCAGCTGCTACGCCTTATTAGTCAGGTCATAGCCTAAGGCTCGCTACCAAATTTTAATTACCATAAGGCCATAGTTTATCTCCCCCTATGAAGGGAGAAATAAAGGTATCAACCACAACTTCACACTACAACAGTCAAACCACTTTACAACATTCTTAGAGTTATGTTGAATGACTCATTTGAACAATTTTGCTCATACTTACGTGATTTTTTTGTTTTTTTTTATCAATTCTACCATCCGTAAGTAAGATATAGCAATGAAAACAAAACTTTTGGTGCCACTTCTTAAGAGGAAAATCTTGGAAGCATAAAATGGTATTATTGTAATAATTATGGTCCAAAACCTTAACTTTAGGTTTGCAAAAACGCCTCCCGCAAATTACTCCTTCAGGTTCCCTTAATAAGCTACGATAATAAAGTCCTACAAACACCAATATATTATTAGAGGCGTGGTTCTGTTGACACAGCACTAGACTTGAAATTAGATTATAATGCGTTCGAGTCCAGCTTGATTTTTTTAAATCATGGATTGTCCCTTTTTATGATAACTTTTTAGATAATCCGCTATTTCATAAATGTGATGCACTCATTTTCTAAGGCATATCCCAGGAAGACTATTACTCATATCTACATGCTTTTTATCAATTTTACCATCCAAAAGTGCCATAAAGCACCAAAAACGGCAGTTTTGGTACCACTTCTTAAGAGGAAGAGTTTGGTGCTATAAACAGTAATCGTTTTTTGCTCCTGTCTAGGTTTTGAAAACAACTTTTTTTTGTCCTTATATAGTCCAAATTATATATTTCCCATATATTCTGTCACTTGTCTTTGTCTTGTCTCGCGCTAAGCTGAAAAAACTAACGAATAAACCGGTTTGTTCTCGAGCTTTACATAGTGCAAGCTTGAGTGAGTTGCCCATTATACACAAGTACCAAAACTCCTTTCCCCTACGGAAATTATAAAATTAAAACTCAAATTTCGAAAGCCTTCTTTTCCACGGGGGGGGGGGCTATTTACCAGGGGAGTAAAGTATTTGGACAGTTTTAAGTCAGAAAATAATTCTTTCTAGGCATATAGCCACTAAACAATTACAGAAGAATAGCGAGATATCTGAAATTTTGTAAAAAAAAAAAAAAAAAAAAAAAAAAAAAAAAAAAAATCCAGCATAAAGTAAATCTAATGTTTCATTCAAGTGTTTTTTTTTCAAGTGTTAAGAGTTTTTTTTTTTTTTAATGACCCGTTTTTCCAAGTATTAATTACTATTATTGGATTAATGTAGTGTTTCATTTAAGTGTTTTATGACGATCGCTGATCAAAGTTTATGTTATTTGTGCCTTTCATTTATGTTATTTTGCCATGTTCATGGCCGTATATTTGGCTTAAAAAATACACTTCTCTATCTATCTATCTAATATGCAGAATACTTGTACCAAACACATTTGCATGCAAATATATATATATATATATATATATATATATATATATATATATATACGATCTTCAACATTGAACATCAAAAACCAAAGACGAAACAGGCTTGTCATTCGTTTTGTTTCACAAGGTCCCCTACTTAGCGGTGGGATGATCAGTCAGGTAAGTAGTCCACTCAAATAACAGTTTTTGTAGAACAGTTAGATATGAATTGAATTTCTATGAAATTTGATGTGAATTTCTTGCCCCTGTACTAATCTGTGTTGTTAAACATCATTTCTGACAATCAAAGACTTTCTTGAGACTACAACCTTCTAGATAATACCATGGGGGAACTTCTACCATGAACAACTGACAACTTCAAAGTCGCGAAACAAAACTTGAATTGGCGTGAAAATACTTCAGAATAATAGCTCCAAAACTTTACTTTCAAAACCCTACCGCTGAACATAGAAACTCCTTTCTTATAAGCGGTTCACCCTCAATCGTTATCTTTTTCTTATAAGAGAAAATCCTCCCATTGTTAGCTAGAAAACGTAAAGGCTCTTTCAGCGGACTAATACAGTCATTACAGTCAGAAAAAAAAAATAAAAAAATCTGTCATTAAATCGGGAAGGTTTTTACGGGACTAAATTGTACGAGAGCATGATTGCAATCAAAGAAAATCAAACAGAAGCTCAAGGGAGAGATAGAGAGAGATAGAGAGAGAGAGAGAGAGAGAGAGAGAGAGAGAGAGAGAGAGAGAGAGAGAAAGAGAGAGAAAGCAAGAGAGAGAGAGTCGGAGTCTCAACGTTACATCTGTGTTTGTTCTTCTAGCCTTTCCATGTTATTGGAGACTTTAATTTTTTTTTAAATACGATTTAATTTCTAGAATCATACTAGAATTGAGCGCTTTGCTACCTATATACATTTTTTTTTACAAGAGACCCCCCGTCGTATCAAAAAAATTAACTGTTTTTCAAAGTACAGGCAAACAAACCTCATTGTCTCAAAAATAAACAACGCAGCCATTAATTGTCATTTAGGACTATTTTCTAGGCCTTACCATGAAACTAGCCTGAAGCTAAATGCTCGACAGGGAAACGACTTTTTCACACTGAAATTAACTGTCAAAAAAATTAACTGTTTTTCAAAGTACAGGCAAACAAACCTCATTGTCTCAAAAATAAACAACGCAGTCATTAATTGTCATTTAGGACTATTTCCTAGGCCTTACCATGAAACTAGCCTGAAGCTAAATGCTCGACAGGGAAACGACTTTTTCACACTGACGGTCAAATTCGGTAGGGATTTCAACCGCAATGGCAATCCCCCAAAGCTGTCAGGGCAAGGGCTGTGGTTATAGTAATTGTCCATTATAAGATACAAGGTTTTTATGGGAGGGGTGATCATATAAACTTCGAAAGAGACTCATTGGATTGAAAATCTGAAGCTCTAGTTCCCTTTTAAGAGTCAAAACTGATCAGAGAGCAGCTACCAGCTATCTCCCCACCCCCATGACTGGTTTTCCCTAAATGCCTCCAATAGAAATTGTAAGATAGCCATTTTGTTTAAAACAATCTAAAGATCATATAACAGGGCATTTGGGGTTAAAGCAACAGTTCAGAACCCTGGGACAAGGGTTGTTGTCGGTTATGCCCCGGGGTCATATAAGTTTTAATGAAAGTGGTGGTCGTATACTCTTTAAATGAAGCTCATTGAATTGGAAATTGAAAGTTCTAGTTCTTTTTTGAGAGGCAAAAGGGATTAAGAGCAACTAGTCCCCCCCCCCGACATACTCTTTTCCCCGAATGTATCTGAACTGTAAGAACACATCCCGGGCATTGGCTGTTCTAATTCTATCATCTTCACTATGGTGATGATTTTTTCCCTTTTTACGATATGAAAAGTAAATACGCATACCTAAAATAAGGATTGTTTTCAGCAAAGTGCAAAGACTCAGTTATTTACTGTAATTTCTGTTCGTTTTTTTTTTAAATTGTGATTTATGGTAGTCTTAAGCTTGAAAATTTTTTTGACTTTATTTATGTTAATTTTCAGTATAATACGGCTATTAACTTTCTTTGAGCTACATTTGGGGGGCTGCCGCCCCCCAAACTCCCTGTTTTTGCAGCCTTTAAATAAAAAAAAAAGTTTTTTAAACTGAAAGTAAGGAGCGACATAAAAACTAAAACGAACAGAGATTATTCCGTATATGAAAGGGGATGTCCCCTCCTCAACGGCTGGCTCTTTACGCTAAAGTTTGAATTTCTCACAACTCTATTTTTGTTAAATAATAAAAAACTTTACCGTAAAGAGCGAGGCCTTGAGGAGGGGACAGCCCCTTTAATATACGGAATAATCTCTGTTCGTTTTAAGTTTTAATGTCGCTCCTTACTTTCAGTTTAAGAAACTTGTTTTTTTTATTTAAAGGCTGTAATAGCGGGGGGTTTGGTGGTGGCAGCCCCCCAACTGTACCCCCTATTCCCTGTACGTTTTAAGGTTCGAACATGTGACTCAGCCTCTTCAACTCATTAGAAAATATAGTTTTTTTTCAAATAATAAAACACATTATTCGAAGTAAGGATTGTTTTCAGTAAAATACAAACTGTGTTCTGGTGAATTTGACTAGTTTAGTTATTGTAATTAATTAAAAAATCACAGTTTTTCTGAGGGAAGTAAAGCGCAAAGTTGAAACTTAAAACAAGCAAAAATTATTACTTCAAAGTTTGTGTGGTATACATTTAATGCAAATAAATCAAATGGTGATATTCCCTGTGTTTGCAGGAATACAGAAAACTAGCGCTTTACTGAAAACACAAAAGCCCAGCATAAAAAAGAAGAATATTGATTTAGGAGTATAAAGTAAGTACACAGCCTCAGGACAACAAACCAATCTGTAACGCTTTTCATAGTCTTACAGAAGCTGAAATATCAGAAACTTTCAGTATACAGTTAAAATTATCTTAAAAGCTTAGGCATAAAAATAATAAGTTTAAAGTCATTAAACAGCATACAAAATAATGGATTGATTTATCAGGTAACACCTTGGTCTCACCTAGTATTACTAAAAATGAAGAACACATCAACCCTAATATGAACTCCGGAAACCCAGTTATTTCTAAATTTCAAGTTGTGATACAAAGTCTTCAGCGAGTCTGTAATTATAATACTAACAAGATTGCTTCATTTCGACTTGCCTAGAAAATAATCATGAAATGTCCTTTTCAGATCCAAAACGACAGTTGATCATTGAGCTGAGCTAATTGTGCAGAGGTGATGCCAAATTAAACAAAAAAAAAATAACAACAATCTAAAAAGCTTTAATTTTTCACTGTTGAAAGTGTCCTTAAATTACCGTATTGAAAGTGGTTTACTTTTACCGTATCAAAACTTCTATATTGTTTTGTGTTTTCAGTAAAGCGCTAGTTTTCTGTAATCATACAAAGACAGGGAAATATCACAAGTTGATCTATTTGCACTAGTTTTACTGATGTATGCTAGATAGGTTTTGAAGCAATAATTTTTGCACGTTTTAAGTTTCAACTTCGCTCTTTACTTTCCTCGAATAAAATTGTTTTTTTTTAATTAATCTTTGCTCGTTTTTGATTAAAACTTAATGTAGAAACAACACTCCCATGATCTTTTTTTTGTAGTTTCAGTTGAAAACTTTTTTTATATAGTTTCTAAGCATCCCCAATCTACGGGAGATAAGACACCTCAACCTTAATTAAGGAGCTGAACGAAGAAGTAGCTCAAGAATTAAAGGAAAAAATAAGTTTAGAGTGAAAGTAAATGTAGTAGGACAAAAGAAAGTAGCTCCAGGCGAGTAGCTTCGACAAAAAAGGTTAATTAAGCGGACAGGTTTGCATATTGACATGCTTTCGGAACAATTTTGCTAACTCAACAGAAATGTACCTTTAGGCTTAGGGAACTATTTGACCTGTCCCTAAATAGAAAAGCCATACATACAGTTTTCATCATTTTGGAATTCATTTATTTTTTCTTATCGTGATTTATGGTAGTTTTACACTTAAAAAATTATTTTGCTTTATTTCTGTTAAACTTCAGTAAAATGCAGCTCTACTTTTCTTTGGAAAACTTCTTTAGTAGCAAATTTTTTTCTCAAGTAATTTAAACCAAAGCCAAGAAAAAAAAAAAAAAAAAAAAACGGAAAAGAATATGCGCTTAAATGTGTTTTAGACGGGAAAACATGTCCATGTATTTTTGCAAAACCGTGACGATGCATATAGCGCCGTCTGTATCAGTCGCTTCTAATGAAAGAAGCTATAAAAATAATGTTACTTAAAAACAGGGGATTAGCGCTTGACATACTTAGTCTAATCCACATTTAACATCACATGCATGGTTGTATCCAGGGGTTTAGAGGGTTTGAACGCCCTCCCCTCCCCGAAGTGTTTGTCTGACTTACAAAAACCTAACAAAATGAATATAAACAAATTTTGGTTGCATTTTTTTTGTAACACCCCCTTCCTGACAAAAATATAAAAGAAAAGAACCCCGACAGTAAAATTCTTTATGAAAGTCATGATGACGAAGCTCGCCAATTGGATTAAAAAAATTATCACCATATTGTAGAAAAGCCGTCATGGTATTTTTTTCAAAAAATAATTTTTTTGTAGTTTCGTTGAACCCCCCCCCCCCCTAAAGATTCTAACAAAAAGATTTTACCCTCTCCCTACATTTACGTGCATTCACTCAACTGACTTCATGAAGCTCGGGGCCCATGTCCTTTGCCTAATCAATTTTTACGTATTTCTAATTCAAATTATCTTCTCTATAAAAATCTTTCAATTTATAGTACAGGTCCATAATCTCTTTGAGTGGGACCCATGCCACGGACTTGTTATGTCCGTAGCGTGGGCCCTTTGTCGGATTATTGCTAGAGATTTAGACAGATATCTAACTGTACAAATTCGCTTTACTCGACAAGAATCGAGGGTAAAAAGATTTTACCCTCTTCCTACATTTACGTGCATTCACTCAAATGACTTCATGAAGCATTTTGACAAGAGCCTGTGTTTTAGATTGATAATGGTGGAATTCTTAGTGTAATGAAGATTTTGTCAGATGGGTTCGAAAAGTCCCGTCAGATTTCACTTCTTTTACGAAAAAAGACATAATTAATGGGAAAATATACACGGTGGGCACATTGAAATTTTCAGACATAATGAAATCATTTATTACAAGATTAATCAGTCCATCAGAACCCGAAACAATCAGGTCAACATTTGAATCTAGGTTGTATCATGATTAGTTGTCTATAACAAGTCAATCTACATTGGAATTTTCAACTGGAAGGATTCATTTTTTTACTCCTTTGCTGAAAGAATAAGGTAAAAAGTAGTTTTCTTTAGGTGTTTTGCCCAGTCTAGAAACTAGGCCCAATCCAGGGGGACATAGGCCTCCTTCAAATTTATTTTAGCACCCTCACTTGTTCAATTTCTCTTTTTCACCCTCTTTAAAAAAGTTTCTAATTTGGTCAATTATTGGCGTTCTTGTTAGCCTACATTGACCCCCCCCCCCCCCAAAAAAAATGTTTTTGCTCTAGATCCGCCTTTGGCCCTATCTATCTACTTGTTGTCTCCTTTTTCAATCTGTTCTAATATAATAAAAAGATTCATCAAAAACATCGTACAAATTACTTTTTACAAAAAAGCTAATTACTTTTACAGCTCTTTTCTTTGGAAAACTTTTTTTGTGGCAAAATTTTTGGCAATGCAAGTAATCTATATTAAAGAAAAAAAAAACGAAAAAGAATATGCGCCTTAAAGTTTCGATTTTTTTTTTCGATTTTTACAAGGCTTTTTTTTTTATTTTGATGTGTATATGACATACTACATTCCATCTACACTACATTAAAAGGATAACATGATAACACTACACCTAATTATATTTGAACATCTAGTGGTACATACATAAATGATTTATAACTAACAATGTCGGGTTTGCCATATTCAATGGTAACAGAAAAACACTTTCACTATTGAGATTTTTGATTTATCCAAGGTATTAGGAAGTAACATATGTAAATTCACATCTATCTTGTTAGCTTCGAGTCTTTAGTGTACGCAATCCTCCTGTTGTAAATTATTATCCTTCAATCCTTTCGTCTTGGCAAAATTCTTTAAAGCACTTACGATATGGTTTCTTCATGGGATAGTTCAAGCACGATTGTGTTCACATGATGAGCCTTCTTTAATTTTCAACTGGGAAATGACGCTTCTAACTGCATGTGCTGGCATACGCTATCAGGGTTTACTCTCACCTGCTTTTCCTTTGATAGTTCGTAGGGTGCCTAATCATTAAAGGGTCGAACACTGGGCGTGCGGTTATTTTCTTCTCAGCATATAATTTTTTCGGATATTTTGAGGCACATAGAGAATGTATTCTCGCGTAAAATTGTTCATTTGTGCCTTTTATGAAATTGTTAGCTCATGGCTTGCGTCGAATACCCTTTGTGGTGATTCCTAGGCTAATCACGGGGTAATTGAAGTTTAGATTTGGATCGGGTTGACATCCAACTATAGTGACTCTTTTAACATATTGTCTTTAATTTCAACTTCAAACATCTTCAAATATCATTTGACCTCAACATATCGTTTATCTTGTACTGATCGATGGGGTTCACAGAATTAAACTTCAAATTGTCTTTAACATCAGCTTCAAATATCTTCAAATGTCTTTAAATATCATTTAACTTCAAATATCGTTAAATATCATTAAATATCATAAATATTCAAATATCATCGCTATACTGTCAAATGATTCTGGGGTCCAAAAATGGGTATCAAAGGCGATATCTAGGTATTTATCTTGTACTGTCCGTTGGGGTTCTCAGCATTTATGTGATTATATAGTTCGATAAAGCACTGGATACTGAGATTGAAATATAATTTTTACCTGACACGTAATATGGTTTGTGGTTGAAGGTTGAATGATCAAAGGTAACTGTTGTTTTCGTGGACGAAGCTGGGATGAAAATTGCCTGGACTCTATGGTGAGTACTCTTCGTTGGTTGAGGTATGAAGAAAATAGATGCTACTAGGTTGTATCTGTACTGGGTAACTCATTGTAATGCTCTATATCCAATGTGTCCATCCACTTCCTGTAATAAAAATAACGAGGCAGAATCACACGTTCTTTGAAGTAAATACTTATAGTACAAATAAGTCATGCATTGATTGGGTTATAATAAAATAACATAGTTCACATTGGGAAATTATACTTTCTAATATACACTACTACATACACTTTATTTTAACTTCTTTCAATACTTAGTTAATTTTACATTATATTTAAAATAATCATTTAAACCAAGTTTATGCTACATGGTTAATTTTTGAGGTCTAATTTTACAACTTATTTTATGTCTACATTGGTCACGCACGTCCGTGCTGTTTAAGATATGCATGTTGTAGCGTCGTAACAACATGGTTTTAAGTGAAGGATACTACAATGAGGGAACAAGACATAACAAGGAAGAGTGGTGACCTCTATACCCACTCGTTTTCTAATGCCTTCCCTATTTCTTGGCTTAGACGTTCTCAGGGGGTGTCGGGTTTAACCTCTGCATTTCAGCTGTTTCCCCGTGTTCTTTTTTTTTGGTTTTCGCCTTCTTAGTCTCAGGATTTTCCGTAATTACAAGTCAACATTGGTGCCTCATATTCACCTTTCGAATAAGGTAATTAGATGCAGGATTTCCAAGCTTGTCCGCGTAGATTCCAGTTGATGCTTGGCAAAGAATATAAGCGTAATGAAGAACTGACATCAATATCTTTTTAGAAGGCTATTGTTTGAGCAAACCCTTCAGCACTAAATAAATAAATATGATATTAAAGTCTTATTAGAATCCGTTAAGCGAAAAACACCTTCACATTAATAGGAAATTCCTTGTGGGTTTTACTTAGTCGCCATTGGACATACACAGGGTTTCAATCCATATATCTTAACTGATTAAATAGTTTTAAAATTTTACATATTATTATTGAGATATAATTCCACATCCGCCGTGAAATTCTCCATATAAACATACCAATAGCCAACTATAGGTACATATATTTCTCGAGTAAGAAACATTATATTTCTCGAGTAAGAAACACATGAATAAGCAAACTTGCGGCACATAATTACACTGGTATCCTATTTTATGTGTAGGCCTAAAACAATTAACAATCTGCACTAGGACAAAGTATTTCATATAATTGGACGCTTCTGTACGTATAATTTCTTGTTTTTGATAATATCCATCTTAGTTAGGACACGGGTAGATTATTCATATAAAATACGAGGGAATCGCCAAAACCCAATAAATTAAATGCTGCATGGGCTTTGGGTTTCCCCCCAGGTTTCCCACAAAACTTGGTCCATCTAGTTAGATTTAATTACATAACTTAATACTGAGTAGGGGATGGTTTCCGTGGATCATTTTGTAGAAATATAGCTGAATTCCACGGAGGAGTATAGGGACAGTCTCTCCCACATACTGAATAAAACACCGTCTGTGGGGGAGACTGAACATCCACTCCCCAAGATACAAATTCTGTCATTGATGTTAATGACCGTTTATATTATAGATTATCCAACTGTTTAATTCACATGTGCAGGGGTATAGTTGATTTTCGTAAGGCAGCTACCCGGTAGGCAGAATGTGCCAAATAGGACCTAAAAACACTATTTGTCACCATCGGTCGACCACGAGCTTCCCACCTTGGGCCTTTCTCTCTGATCGCCGACGTTTTGACATCACTTGTATTATATATTTTAATTTTTTTCGTTAATATTGACTTGGTTAACTTTACTTGCACATTGTTAAATTTATTATGGTGTTAAATTTATTATATTTGAAATTTGTCTTTACATTAATTAGGGATATTTCCATCTGTCAGGTTTTTTAACCGTTCTACCTGACTGTCGTGGTTTTCTACGCGGGTTCGTGGGGTTTTTTCTTTTTGGGTTTTTCTAAAGAAATAATGTCAAACTTGTTGTATTGTTTTTTACAAAATTCTTGCCCTTTTAATCTTGTTTCCTTCGCGTGTGCAGCTGCTGAATTCGGTTTTGATTTACCTTTTTTTTAGCTACTATATGGTCTGATTCGCCGTCGGACTCTTCGGAACTGGTTTCCGACGAATCCGGATTAGAACTTTTAGGGGTGGCACTTTTTGAGGTATCACCTGCCGTTCCTTCGTAAATTTCTACTCCTCTGTAAGTAGAAGGTTTATTCCCTAGGTCCTCGCCTTTAGTTCTCAACTCGGGGGATTTGAAAGATTCTTGAGAGCTTTGGGAGGAATCAATAGTTTTTGCGGGGTTCCTCCATTCTTTTTATGCCATGTCCTCAGGGGGATGGGGCACTCTTTGCACTAGGGTTTCCCTCCATGGAGTCCACTGTTTAGGTTTGACCTTGGACATAGTTATATCATGATATTGACCGTGCTGGTCATCCTTGGGAGTTTTATTCTTGGGTAATGTACTTTGACTCGTTTTTATGGGAAAATCTATTAAAGCCATAGCCTCTTGCAGGTATGTATTAGTTACATTTTCGAGAGGAGTTTTCTCTACATCGTCACCAGGGGTCTTTGCGGCTTTATTTATTTCTTCCTGTAAATATAGGGGTCTTTTTAATGGAGTTGCAGGGGAAACCATATCGATTGGAAATCTTTTGGGGGGACATGGGGTCGAAATTCTATCGGGGAAAAATTGGGTTTTTGGAGATATTGTATAATCCAAATCTCCTGTGCTCGCCGATGAATAACTTTTTGGACTTTTTGGCGTTTTTATTTCAGGAAAGAATCCTGGTATTAGGGGTTTTTTCTTAGGAACAACTAGATTTTCCATTGCTAAAAATTCTTCAAAGTTTTGTTCATCACTGTCATTCTCGAAATAGTCTTGCTTGAAATTAAAGGGTTTTAGCTCTGCCAATCTTGACCTAGGGGGCTCATTTCCCGAATCTGACGAATCAGTAGAAGAGGGATGTGATACCCATCTCTCTGGAAATTTGGCTCTTTTTATTCGGCTAACAAGCGCCTTGTAAGTTCTTCCACTATCGGGGTTATCCATTTTAAAAGTATATTCGTTTTCGTACTTTTTGACTATTCTGTACGGTCCAGAATATTTGTTGGAAAGTTTTTTTCCTTCCGTTTTTGACTCGTTCTTTAGGTAAACGAAGTCTCCTACTTTGAAATCTATACTCCCCTTGACTTTGGGTTTGTTTCTTAGCTCTTGGTTTATTTTACATTTTTCTAGCTCTTGCCTAACTATTTTATAAGTTTTTCTCATCCTATTTATGAATTCTTTTTTATAATCTTCTGAGTTGTTATAATACTGCCGAGATTCAATAATCTCATCATACGGGATTTTAAAATCACGACCAAAAAGTAAATAAAATGAATTATATTTGGTTGTCTATGAATAAGCAGTTTTGATTACATTGGTCAAATAAGGTAAGAATTTATCCCAATCACTTCTGTGGTCTTTCGCATAAATAATTAAAACTTTCAGAAAAATGTTATGTCTGTTTTATATTTTAAATTTCCCTTGCTTTTTGCACAGGGCTGTCACCAAGTTCTCTATATTAAGAAAACTCATCAAGTCTTTTGTTACTTTCGAAACAAAATTGCTCCTGTTGTCACTCAAAATTTTATTAGGAATGCCAAATTGTAAAAATAATTTGCTAACGCCTTACTTGTGGCATAAGCACCTTGACTTTTTAATGCTTTTGCAAAATTAAATCCGGAAAAATGATCTATAACCAAACTAATACAAGTATGACCTCTTCTAGAAACAGACTATCCTCCAATTGTTCCGTATAAGTAAAATGATATAATATCAAAGGGGTGCTTTGCTACTGGGATACTCCCCATTGTAGGATTCAGGTAAGCTGGGGGATTTTTCTTAGGTTACATGCTTCGCATGTACTTATAAATTCTTTAAGTTTGGTCAGTGCAGACGGCATTTACAAATATTTTTTAAATTTATGGAACGTTTTCATTGCCCCTAAATGTCCACCTGTATCTGAATGAAAATATTCAAATGCAGGCCCTATCAAGTTTTGTGGTAGCACAGGTATTATTGAGGTTTGGTTTCTGCTTGTCTCTGAAGTCACGATTCTACACAGTATCTCTTCATCTAAATCATAGTAAAAATTATCTATCTCTTTTTTAAGAGTTTTTAATTTGTTCGGTAACGCGTCATCATTCACAAATTAATCAATTAGTTCTACACACATTTCGTCCTTTTTTTGCTTTCTTTTTATATTTTTCAAGGACAAGGGACAATTGTAAATCCTATTTTCTTTTACTATTTCTTTGACTTTGTTTTTCTTGCATTTTTGTTTGATATTAGAGTTGCTAGTATTATCTTCCTTTTTGTCATTGTACGACTGAGTAGTTTCTAGGTATCTACTCAAAAATTCGCAAGCTGCGTTTTGTGTTAAATTCAAATTTATAATGCAGGTCTTGATTTTTCATAATCCATCTAGCTAAAATACCCGTGGGGTTTTTAAATGTGCGCAGGTACTGCAAGCTTTTATGGTCTGATCATAGTATAAATCTTCTACCAATTAAATAATTTCTAAATTTGTCCAAGTGGTGGATAATAGATAATAATTCTAAGCTTCTGGCAGAATAACTACTTTTGCCTTTTGATAAGGTTTTAATCGAGTAGTATATAGATTTTTACATTTGGTTTTGTTTAGACGTTTCTTGTAGAGAATTAGGGTTTTCTCCCGGGATTATTTGAGAAAGAATTGCGCCATTGCCTTTTGAAGTACCATCCGTTGTAACCAGAAATCTTCCATTTTCTAAATCAGGGAGGGACGTTATTGGTTCAGAAGTGAGTGCCTTTTCTATACGGTCTTGAGACGTTTGAGCTTCCTGGGACCAGATAACATTATTGGAGTTCCCTTTAGTTAATTACGTGAGGGGTTTAGCAACTGGGGTGTAATTGCGTACGACTTTTATAAAGTATCCAGTAAGTCCTAAAATTCCCCTTAATTCTTTCATAGTTTTGGGGGGCTTGAAGTTTTCAACACATTTTATTTTATCAGGGTCTGGGGATATCTCTCTCTGGGTTACTACTGCCACTAAACATTTAATCTGAGGTTGAAATAAATTTACTTTCTCAGGCCGGCATTTTAAATTGCCTTGCCTGGACTTCTCGAACACCTTAGCTAACGTTGCTAAGTGTTGTTCAGTGTTTTCCCCCAAGCATATAACATCATCAACAAAATGAATTATATTCTTTAATCCTCTTAACAGGTGCAATAGGGGTCTACATAGGGCGCTTGAACTTGTTTTCAGTCCAAATGGTACTCTTAAGTACTCATATGAGCCACATTCAGATGCTGAAAATACAGTTTTATGGACATCCTTTTCGGCTATTTTCACTTGATAGTAACCTCGGGTAAGGTCCAAAGAAGTAAAAATTTTGTTTTTGCTTGAAATTGAGTCAAGAATTTCATCTATTCTCGGTAGAGGAAATTTGTCACTAACTACTTGTTGAGGCCTCCTTAATCTACTAAGAGTCTAATATTTCTATTCTTTATTGGTACTAAGATCAATGATGCACTATACGGACTTATAAATGGGCGTATAATTTAGTTTTTTTCTATTTCGTGGATTTTATTTTTTAACCACTCTTTGTGCTTATATGGCACACGATATGGCTGTTTTGCTACGGAATTACCAGTCGTTAAAATTGAATGTTCATAATATGGTATTAGCCCAATGTCATTGTCAGATGCAGAGAATAAATTCTTAAAATTACATAATAATTAGCATAATTTTTTCTTAAGTTCCGAGTCCGTAATATGATCCATATTAAATTCGTTTGAAGATTGAGATTTAGTTAAAGGATATTTGTTATTTGAAGTTTTAAAATCATTAACTAGGTTTGTTTTAGAATTTTGAGAATTGAGTTCCCATCTATTTAAATCATTCTCCGTTAAAACCTGAATTTTAACTAGACACACCCCCTTTTTAATTGTAATTCTATCATTTCCGTGATTGTTAGTTACCCAAATAAAACCTTCTCCTTTGTCGTAAGATATAATCTGTTCCTCGCATAGCAGATTTTCGGGTATTTCAGATGGGGTTGCAAACCATATTTCTGATTTGCTAATCACTGGCTCAATCATCTGTGATATTTGAATTTTTTGCATCGCTTTGGGAGGGACTTTTGTTTTCCTTATCGTGAATCCGTAATATTTCTCTCTATTTTTATTGTTTATTAGATTCATACTGGCGCTATGCTGCGCCATTGCTGCATCTTGTGGCGTCAAGCTAGTTTTTATTATGTTCTTCCATAATTCCGCTATTTTCTTAATTTTGTTTGACTTGTATCGTCACATATCTCCTATTTTATTTTTGCAGATTCAATATTTTTATTATTTAAATTTCCTTCATTTCTGATATGTATTCCAGGGTAATTGAACAAATTTAGAATTATGCCATGTCTTTGCAAGACATGAGGTTCAAAATATATGCGACATTATACCACCAGAAATTCTGTTTACTGTTTCGTTGTCTTCGTAACCTCTGTTACGACTTCTTAGGGTAGAAATTTCTTCCCCTACCTTAGCTGGGTAGACAAGCCTCTTATTTGATACTTTTAATAGTATTCTATTAGACCTTAGAAAATTTGCGCCTATAATAGCCTCATATGGAAAGTTATCGCATATAATAAAATTTGTCATAAAGGTTCTATTGTCTCTTTTTACGTTTAGGCAAATTGAACCTTTTGCATTTAATTTATGACCTGTCACGCTCGTTAAATTGGGATTATTAGGGTTCCTCTGTCGCCTAATATGTAGAGGCAACATATTAAATACGCAAGAGTTTATGATACTAATTGTTGCACCTGAGTCAATCAAAGCGTTAAAATAAACATTTTCCACACAAAATTAATTAAATATAGGTAACTGGTTATTAAAACCACCACAAGACGGCGGTAGTAGAGTCTTGGCGCTATTAAATAGTCCTAGGACTTTCTGGCTCCTTTTTACATTTCTGAAGGGCCTGAAGCGTTTCCTTAAAGATTTATTTCATGTGTCGGTGCTTGTAACAGATATTGAGACATTTGAGTTTCAGTTTGCATATCTAATTGATTTACGTAAGTTTGTCTTCGCCATGTATTATTATGGTAACGTGAATGTCTCGTGTCGGTGCCACTTGCTGGCGTTGACTGCCAATGCCGTTGGCTTGCAAAATTTTCATTTCCCATCGGCAAATTTTCATGATTTCTATATGGCATTCTTGCATTATATTGGCTTTGGCGAGTATTTGGGTTTTCAAATCGGTAGTTAATTTGTCTGTTGGGGGAGGGTTATACAAATTTTGTTGGTACGCATTGTAAGGTACTGATTGGCGCAATCCCCCCTGGCTATAGCCTATTGCACTACCGGTGCTAAAATTTGTTCTTCCGAGCAAAAGGTTGCCGTAATTTTGCGTATTAGCAACAGCAATAATTGGTTCGGAATAGAGTACATAGTAGCGCCCACTCGCCATATGGAGAACACAATTACAATTACAACACCTCATTATTGTAGGGTTGTATCTGTAACTAGATTATTTAGTGGGCTGAAAACGCACTGTTTCCTGCCTAGTGGTTTTTTGCGTTTTATTTCTTTGGGGTATTGGGGAGCTTATCCCTTGAAAAGAAATTGGGGGATGCCTGATCACCCTTGAAGATTAGGTTCGCGTTTGAATCGCCTAGGCTATTTATTTTTGCTTTACTATGATTAGCGACCATCGTATCAACTTCGATCAATCGCCTCCTGATCAACCTCCAACTGCAAGATCCAACGTCTGAATATTTTTGGATATTACCACTCCATATAGTTTTGGGGGTAGCCCTTGCAAAAAAGGATTTAGTATGACTTTTTCATACATTTGTCCTGAACGACATCCGTATTGTGCCTCTACCGAAATGCGTATGTTATCAATGTATTTCCTTATATTCTGTGAAAAGTCAAAACTTACTATTCCGTTTTTTAATTTATCTCTGGAACTGGTGTCTATAAGCCTATCTTTGAATGCTTTTAACAATTTATCAACCGTATTTATTGGCAAATTGCTGTCGTGGCCTATGGTACCTTCAATCCGCTTTAGAAATGTTAAAGCATAGCCTTTTAATCGTAGTAGGAGCATGCTTTTTAACGCTCCAACGTCTGTTTTTGTTAGTTGTACGAACTGGGTCAATTGGATATTAAATTCGTCAATATCTGATTGACCATTGTACTCTGGTATAGATTTTGCTATTTCTATATTTTTCAGGACTAACTTCTGCACTCTTAATAAATCATTCAGTTCGTCCATTTTTTTTTCGTTTTAATCAATGTAAAAATTTTTTTTTTTTACTTATCCTATTTTGGGGGAGGCTACTATATCCAGTGAGATAAACGGGCTTTCCTGTCTTAGCCTAGCAGCCGTAGGCCTAATCAATTGGCTTATATGTCTGTATCTCTCCAATAATTAAAATTAAATTACTATGTTATAATATCCTAATTAGTTCACAGTTTTCCTCCAATTTCTAACTAGCGCCATTTGTAGCGACTGAAATTTTCGTGATTTGCATCAATGGAAAAATGAGTATTTGAATCAAACGTATTCTTAGTAGTCAAAAATAAAACCTGGCTTTCGCAATAAATCAGATATGAATGGCCTAGGTTTATTTCCCTATTGTTATTTCTTATATTTGAACTGGATGCTGTAATTTCTCCAATATACATATTAATCGAATTGTATTTTAATGCTGATTTTGAATATCATTGAATTATTTCATTTAATTTAATCCATCAAAAGTTATGAGGAATTAAGAATTATTGAACTAGAAATTCTGACGTCTCTGAGCTTTGTTTCTACGACAAGATTAGATTTGACTTCAGAGACACGAATACTTCAAGGCTAAACAAGGGTTAGAAACGTTATAAGCCGTAGTGATGACAAATTTAGGTTTTTTTAGGGATGAAAAAAATATGGCCTTTTCTTTCTCGACCTATCTGGAGATCTGAGTACCTAGGAGCATATACCTTGGAAACATGTGAAATAATTGTATATTATTAGATTAGATGCACACATAAAATGAAATAAACACAGATAAAAAAGGCAATAGATTTATTGAACTTACATACTTAGGTGCACAGCAATGGGTCACTTCAAATGACAATAACGGTGACCGAGATGAAAGAATTCAAGACTTCTATCTGAATGGTCCTGCTTCAACTTTACGAATAATCTTAAAAAGCACTTCTACCCCACTATCAAACATAGCTCTTCAGTCCTGCGCTGTAAGAACTGGCTCACCATTGGCCCGAATGGGCCAAGGATGTGTATCCTTCGTCCGATGAATTGTTTTAATTATTTCTGCTGATTCAAACGCTCACACGGCTCTTATAGTTTAAATTTCCTTATAAATATCGTACGGGGCATCTTTTTTTATTACTCACTCTCTTAGTAAAATCTAAGGCTTGGATAGCGCCGTTCTTTTTGTTAGGGTGACTGCACTTTTTCTCTTTGCTGATTAAGGACTTTTCATTTTTGAAACTAGATTTAACTTAATTAGAGGAAGCCGGAATTATCTTTAAAAAAAAGGAACTTTGGTATTTTAAATATATCGCATTTTGCTCATGGTACATTAGCTTCAATACATAACTAATTATTTGTTGGGGTAGCAAATGATAAACTTGGCCCTCGTACTCTTGCTAAATTGTTTGCAGGCAGTCCGAATTCAAAATCTCATACATCCCAGCTACTTGAAACTGAAATTCTACAGCTCGATGTGCCTCAACTTTTAAAGTTTATCCCGTAGATTTGTTCTTTATTCAGCCTATAAGAAACCTTAGTAGTCCAAGAGCGTATAGCTTCATTTTCCTAAAAGCCTTGTCAATAATATCTCATGAGGCTTTCAACAGTCCAAAATTATTTGATTATAACTTGCTACTATAGCAAGAGATTAAAAAAAAGATAAAGAGGCCGGATTCTACAAATTTCTTGGCCAGGTTTCGCCAATGATTCAGGATCATGAAAAGTTTCGAGCCGTATAAACCAGTAATTTCCGAACTTCATTTTACCAGGGCTCCCTTCCATTTTAGGAAATTAATTAAAAAAAAACTTTCCGAAAAATAAGTTTTTCAAAGAAAAGTAAAGGCCAATTTAAACTTAAGCTCAGGAGATACAAATACCTTTTAAAATTCAAACTCAAAACGACCAGAAATTACTATTGTAGAATATATGAAACCCAAAACGAACAGAAATTAAATAAATAATCATAGCAAAAACATACAACAAGTAATGATAAAAATGAATAAATAGATCTTAGAGCGAGTAATGCTTAGATTGAATATGAAAATTAAGCATAAGACGAAAAAATTATTTTCCTATTAAAGTACAAATGAAACTTAAAACGAACAGAAATCAAATAAACAATCAACACAAACAAACATACAATAGATATTAATGTAAATTAATAAATAAATCTTAAAACGAGTGAAACTTAAATTGAATTTGCAAATCAAGCTTGAAACGAACAAAAATCACCACAAACAAGAGTTTGGGTATGACCTCCTTCTCTCACTGTAAAAGTTTAAAACTTACTGCGTCATTGGCACTTCACTGAAAACCAATTTTATGAAAAATATTTTCTTTTGTACTTAATATTGAAAATAAACATTAAAGTTATAGTAACATTTTGAACTGATGAGCTTTCAGCAATTGATTTCATTATACATCAAATATTCAGTTTATTTTATTGGCTCTTTTTAAAGTTATTAAAGAAGAATAAAATTTCACTACCAACAAGTGTTTGGATACTGCCTCCTTTCTTAACTGTAAATAAAAACCAAAAGCCTACTGCGTCGTTGGCGCTTAATTGAAAACGGATTATATTACAAATATTTTCTTTTCCAGTTCTTACAGCATTGAAAATAAAAATACAATTACAGTGAAATAAATTCTTGAACTGATGTATCTTTCAAGAATTAATTATCATTATGCATCAAATATTCCTTTTGATGTTTTTTAAACTTTTCAAGACTGTTTAAGACTCAAATAGTTTTCAGTAAAGCACCAATGACGCATTAGGTTTTAGACTTCTACAGTGAGAGAAGGATGTCTTACCCTAACTCTTGTTTGTTCTGATTTATGTTCGTTTTAAGCTTGACTTGCGTATTAAACTTAAGTTTAACTCGTTTTAAGATTTATTTATTAATTTACATTAATATCTATTGTATGTTTGTTTGCATTGATTGTTTATTTAATTTCTGTTCGTTTTAAGTTTCATTTGTACTTTAATATGAAAATATTTTTTTCGTATTATGCTTGATTTTCATATTCAATCTAAATATTACTCGCTTTAAGATCTATTCATTGATTTATATTATTACTTGTTATATGTTTTTGCTATGATTGTTTATTTACTTTCTTTCGTTTTGTATTTCATTTATTCTTTAATAGCAATTTCTGGTCATTTTGAGTTTGAATTTTAAAAGATATTTGTATGTTCTAAGTTTAAGTTTAAAATTACCTTTACTTTTCTTTGAAAAACTTATTTTTCGGAAAGTTCTTATTCATTAACTTTTCTTCGTTTTTGATTGCAAAAAATTTCTAGTTTTTAAAAATTCCTTATTTCAAAATCAAACTTAAAAAAAATCAAATATTCATCAAAGTATCAAAACTGATATCAAAGTAACAATATCAAAGTAAAAAATGGGTTTGTGTCAACCTCGGAGCTTTTATTATATGATGTTTGAACTATTTTTAACAAAATTTCTATCTCAACGTTTTTATCGGATATGTTTGGCGAAAAAGGGCGTGGAGGGACTGCATTAAGCTTCGGTCTCTTTTGAGTCTTTAAAAGTGAACTAGAACTTTCTATTTTCAATCGAATGAGCCCTCTCTGAAGTTTATACGAGTATCCCTTCTATAAGAAGCATATATATCCCCTGAGTATAACTTACAACGCCTGCCCCTGGGCCCTGGGGGGTTATGTCGACCCTGGAGTTTTAATATCTGATGGTTGAACTATTTTTAACAAAATCGTCATCTAATTTTTTTTCCGATGGGTTTATCCATCCGATAAACCCAAAGGCGTGGAGGGAGGGAGAGGCTAGTTGCTCTCCGATCTTTTTTCACTCTGAGAAACTGAACTACAAATTTTAATGTCCATTCAAATGAACCCTCTCAAAGTTTATACGAGCATACCTTTCATAAGAACCGTATATGCCCAAGAGCCATAGTTACAACGCCAGCTCCGGCCCTAGGGGGGTTGTGTCGACCCAGGAGTTTTTGTTATCTGACCTTTAAACTATTTTTAACAAAATGGCTATTCAAATTTTTTATCAGATGTATTTGGGGAAAAAGGGCTTGAGGGGCCAGTTACCCTCTGATCTATTTTGACTCTTAAAAAGGGCACTAAAACTCTCGATTTCCCATCGAATGAGCCCCCTTTGAAGTTTATACGATGACCCCTTCTATATGAAGTGCCTTAGGGAAAATATAAATGGAGTGTGGGGGGAGGCTAGCTGTCCTCCAATCACTTTTGACTCTTAAAATTGAATTACAACTTTCAATTTCCAGTCAAATGAGCCCTCTATGAACTTTATACGAGCATCCCTTCCATTACAACCATATATGCCCCCAGGGCATAACTTACAACGTCTACCCCCGGGCCCTGGGGGGCTGTGTCGACAGCGGAGTTTTTGCTATCAAAATTTTGAACAGTTTTTAACAAAAAGTCTATCTCAAAATTTTTATCTGCTGCATTTAGGGTGTGGAGGCGGGGGTGGGGCCTAGTTGCCCTCCGATCTCTTTTAACTCTTAAAAAATGAACAAGAACTTTCAATTTCCAATTAAATAAGCCCTCTCCGAAGTTTATACGAGCATCCTTTCCATAAGAACTATATAGGTCCCTAGAGCATTACTCATAACGCCTGCCTCCGGGCACTGGTGGGTTCCATCGACAAAGGATTTTTTCTTATCTGACCTTTGAACTATTTTTAATGAAATGGATATTATAAAAAGATTATCAGATGGGCTTGGGGAAAAAGGGTGTGTTGATGGGGGGGGGGCTAGTTGCTTTCGGATCTCTTTTGACTCTTAAAAATGGAACTAGAAGTTTCAATTTCCAATCAAATGAGCCCCCTCTGAAGTTTATACGAGCATCTCTTTCATAAGAACCATATACACCCCCAGGACAACACTTACAACGCCTATCCCCCGGGCTCTGGAGGGAGTTTTTGTTATCTAATTTTTGAACAGATTCCAAAATACTGGCTATCTCAAAATTTGTAGCGGACGGTTTTGGGGGAAAAGAGCGTGGGGGGGGGGCTAGTTTAACTCTCTTGACTCTTAAAAAGTGAACTAGAACTTTGAATTTCCAATCAAATGAACCCCCTCTGAAGTTTATACGAGCATCTCTTTCATAAGAACCATATAAACCCCCAGGACAACACTTACAACGCCTATCTCCCGGGCTCTGGAGGGAGTTTTTGTTATCTAATTTTTGAACAAATTCCAAAATACTGGCTATATCAAAATTTGTAGCGGCCGGGTAGGGGGAAACAGAGCGTGGGGGGGGGCTAGTTTAACTCTCTTTACTCTTAAAAAGTGAACTAGAACTTTCAATTTCCAATCAAATGGGCCCTCTATGAAGTTTATACGAGCATCCATTTCATAAAAATCATATATGCCCTTAGGGCATAACTTAGAACGCCTTCCCCTAGGCCCTGGGGGGTTCTATTGGCACCGGATTTTTTCATATCTGACCTTTTAACTATTTTTAACAAAATGTCTATCTCAAAATTTTCATCAGATCAGTTTTGAAAAAGAAGGCGTGGGGGGGGCTGGATGCCCTCGGAACTCTTTTGACTATTGAAAATTGAGCTCGAACTTTCAATATCCAATCAAACGAGCCCTCTCTGAAGTTTATACAAGTATTCCTTTCATACGAACAATATATACCCCAGGGCATAACTTACAAAGCCTGCCCCCGGGCCCTGGGGGTATGTGACAACACCTGAGTTTTTGTTATGTGACTTTTGAGCAATTTTTAACTTAATGGCTATCTCAAAGCTTTTATTGGATGCATTTGGGGAAAAAGCGCCGTGGGAGGGGGGGGGCTAGTTGCCCTCCAATCTCTTTTGACTTTAAAAAACTGAACTAGAACTTTCTATTTCCATCAAATGAGTCATCTCTGAAGTGTTTACGAGAATCCCTTCAATAAGAACCATATATTCCCCCAGGGCATAACTTACAACACCTGCCCTCGGGGACTGTGCTGACCCCTGAATTTTCGTTGTATGGTCTTTGAACTATTACAAAAAAGCTATCGGATGGGTTTGGGGAAAACTGGGCGTGGAGGGGGGGGGGGGGGGCTAAGTGCCCTCCAATCTCTTTTGACTCTTAAAAAGTGAATTAGAACTTTAAATTTCCAATCAAATGAGCCCTCTTTGAAGTTAATTTCAGCCCAAAGTACAACACTATAACTACTCTAAGACATCCCTCTGTCATCGCCCCATCACCCAACAAAACACTTTTCAAACATTTCTTGTTAAAAATTGTATTTCAAGTCATTCATTCGGGTTTTCGCGAGCGATTTGGCCCACAGTAACACACTATAACTACTCTAAGACACCCCTGTGTCATCGCCCCATCTCCCCAAAAACACTTTTCAGACATTTCTCGGTAAAAATTTTATTTCAACTCATTCATTCGGGTTTACGCGAGCAATTCCTGCAACAGTACAGCACTATAACTACTCTAAGACACCCCGATGTCGTCGTTCCCATCTCCCCGAAACACTTTTCAAACATTTCTTGTTAAAAACTTTATTTCAAGTCATTCATTCTGGTTTTCGCGAGCATTTCGGCCCACAGTACCACACTATAACTACGCTAAGACAGCCCTATGTCATCGCCCCATCTCCCCAAAAACACTTTTAAGACATTTCTCGTTAAAATTTTATTTCTTGTCATTCATTCGGGTTTTCGCAAGCAATTCGGCCCACACTACAGTACTATAACTACCCTAAGACACCCCTCTGTCATCGCCCCAGCTCCCCAAAAACACTTTTCAGACAATTCTGGTTAAAATTTTTATTTCAACTCATTATTCGGGTTTTTCGCAAGCAATTCCGCCCACAGTACAGCACTATTAACTATTCTAAGACACCCCGCTGCCATCAACCCATCACCCTGACAACATTTTTCAGACATTTTTTGTTAAAATTTTTTATTTCAAGTCATTCATTTCGGTTTTTCGCAAGCAATTCGTGCCACAGTACAGCCCTATATCTACTCTAAGACACCCTTCTACCATCACCCCATCTCCCCAAAATCACTTTTCAAACATTTCTCGTTAAAAATTTTACTTCAACTCATTCATTCGGGTTTTTCGCAAGCAATTCGTGACACAGTACAGCACTATAACTGCTCTAAGACATCCTTCTGCCATCACCCTAAAAACACTTTTCAAACATTTCTTGTTAAAAAATTTATTTCAACTCATTCATTCAGGTTTTTCGCAAGCAATTCGTGCCACAGTACAGACTATAACTACTCTAAGACACCCCTCTGCCATCACCTCATCTCCCCCACAAACCACTTTTCAGACATTTCTTGTTAAAAATTTGTATTTTCAAATCATCCACTCGGGTTTAAAGCAATTTGCACCACACTATCACAGTTTAACTACTCTAAGACACCCTCTGGCATCACCCCATCTCCCAAAAAACACTTTTCAGATATTTCCCGTTAAAAATTTTATTTCGAGTTATTCTTTCGGGTTTTCGCGAGCAATTTGGCACACACTAAAGCACAATAACTTCTCTAAGACACCCCTCTGTCATCGCCCCATCTCCCCAAAAACACTTTTCAGAAATTTCTAGTTAAAAATTTTATTTCAACTCATTCATTTGGGGTTTTCGCAAGCAATTCGGCCCATAGTACAGCACTATAACTACTCTAAGACACCCTGCTGCCATAACCCTATCCCCCCGAAAACATTTTTTCAGACATTCTTTGTTAAAAGATTTTATTTCAAGCCAATTATTTGGGGTTTTCGCAAGCAATTCGTGCCACAGTACAGCACTATAACTACTCTAGGACACCCTTCCGCCATCGCCCAATCTCCCAAAAGCACTTTTCAGACATTTCTTGTTAAAAATTTTATTTCAACTCATTCATTCAGGTTTTTCGCAAGCAATTCGGCCCACAGTACAGCACTATAACTACTATAAGACACCTCGCTGTCATCACCCCATCCCCCCAAAAAAAAATTTCAAAGATTTCTTGTTAAAAATTTTTTTTAAAGTCATTCATTTGGGTTTTTCGCAAGAATTTGCGCCACATTACAGCACTGTAACTACTCTAAGACACCCTTCTGCCATCACCCCATCTCCCCACAAAACACTTTTCAGACATTTCTTGGTAAAAATTTTATTTCAACTCAATCATTTGGGTTTCCACAAACAGTCCACACCACATTAAGACACTACTCTTTAGCACCACGGTAGCACCGTCATCATCATTGTAAGCGTCTTCTAGCGTTTGAAACACACAAAAATGCACACACAAACACACAAACAAAAACACACAGATACACACACACACACACACACACAACTCATACACACACACAAAAACTGGAACATAAAACACATACAAACAAAAAAAAACACACACACAAAACACAAAAAGACACACGCAAACTCACACACAAAAACAGACGAACACAAAACACAAACAAACAAAAACCCACACACACAAACACTAAAAGACACATACAAACTCACACACACAAAACACACAAACACAGACATGCACACAAACACACACACACAAAAAGACACACACAAACTCAAACACACAAAAACACACCCCCACACACAAACACACACACAAGAAAAACAAACACACATACTAACACACACAAAATAACAAACACACACACAAACACAGACATGCACACACACAAAAACACGCAAACACAACACAGACATACAAAAACACACAAACACGCAAACACAAAAAAACACACACACACAAACACAAAAAACACACACAGACACAAATACGCACACACAGACAAAAAAACATACACACACATTTTTTTCCATTGAAATGGAATGCAAAGCGTGGTTTTCATTGAGTTTACAATATTTAAACTGTTGTTTTTACGGGTTTAGGGGGGGGGAGGGTACCTAGGTTAGGTTATGTATTTAATATATGCTATGTTTTACCCCCCCCCCTCTAATGTGCAAATATATAACCCAAATTTGTTTCTAAACTTTTATATATTCATCATCCTTTGTTATATTTCATTAGCATTAACCAAACTTGACTTCTTTCGTGGGTACCATAAAATGCACAAGTACCGAAGCTACTAAGTCTTGTTTAGGCTGGGAAGGTATTAATAATAGAATACTAATCACTCATTTTATGACTGACTCAGATGACTGGTGACTCAGATGAATTTTACTCACAGTTACGGGAGCAGATAGACAGGATCCAAGGTAAAAATGTGGTATTCTAGCCTGGGTAAGTTTGATGTAGGGAAAGGAAAACAGTAATGGCTATAGACTACCGCAATTTTTGTAGGTATATCAATCAGTAGTACCCTATCAGGAGGTCCCGTACGAACACATGTGCTGCCATCTACAATTTAGTTTAATGCTGACGGGACATAATTTATTCAAGGATTATCGATCGAGTCTAATGGGTGGGTGTGTCAAGGTCAATTGATCTGTTGTTGTTTGGCCACGTGTGAATGACACGAGGGGTGATTTACCTAATCGATGGGGGAATTATTGATTCACGAGCATGGGGAATTATGAAACAATATGATCGTAGAGTCCCTAGGGAGAAAGATTACGTAATCGCTAAATGACCTCTTTTTTCAAGGTCGATTTATGTGCTGTTTTTCTCGGCTAGCCTGCCCTGAGAACATGGATTTACATAATCGCGAGGTGTAATTATTGATTAACGAAGGGGGGACTTATGAAACAATAATTGCTTCATGTTTGTTTGACTAACTTGACATGTGAAATTGATTTACATAATCGCTAGGGGAAATTATTGATTCACGAAGGGGAAATTAAGAAACAAACATGGCT